>NW_006399755.1:35571202-35592240 GCF_000299155.1 Elephantulus edwardii | reverse complement strand
CCTTCTAAACCCAGCCTGGACTTCTGGCAGTTCTCTGCTGATGTGCTGTTCCAGTCATTTTTGGATAGTCTTCAGTAGAATCTTGCTTGCATGTGAAATCAATGATATTTTTATTAACATGTTTTATATATTGTTCTTATTGGCAAGCACGAGTCTCTAAAATCTGGGTTTGTGACTGAATTATTTTTTTACTTTTAAGTAGTTTTTTGCTTTTAGGATCTTCTAAATTTATTTGAAGCTTGTTGTTCTTTTAAGATAAAAGTTGATTCCTCTTAAGTTGTTGTGTGCACCTTTAAGTCAGAACCAACCCATTACCAACCCTCAGTCAAGTTTCCAGAGGTATAAATCACACAAAAAAGAGATTGTCTGTCCTTCTCCCACAGAGACATTGGTGCATTTGAACAACTTGCTTCTGGGTTTCAAGCTCAACTCCTCACCACTTGCCCATCAGAATTCACTGTTAAAAAAGTTTTGTTGTCAGGTAACTCATTCTAAAGCTATGAACAACAAATCTGAGCCTTGTCCTACCCTGTGCCAACCTCACAATCTCTAATATACTGGAGCCAAATTGCCTCAGTCACTGTGTCAATCTACCTGGATGAGTCTTTCTGACCTTTGCTGTCTCTTTACCTTTCCAAGCATGACGTCCCTCTTTAAGGAATAAATCCTCCTAGCATCATGTCCAAAGTTTTTGAAATGAAGCTTCACCATCCTTGTCCCCAAGGACAAGGCTTGCTGTGCCTTCTCCAAGACATGTCTGTTCTTTTGGCAGTCCATGGAATATTCAGTACCGTTTTCCAATTCCATAGTTTAAAGACATCCATTTTTCTTCTGTCATTCTTATCCACTCTATAGCTTTCAGCAGTATAACAAGTGATTGAAAAGATTATGTTCTGAATCAGGTGGACCTTAGTCCTCAGGTAGGATAACAAGGAGATACTGAGATATTTACAATTATATCTAAATGTATCGTCATTTGCTGGAAAGCATTGTTGTATTCCTTAATAGATTAGCAGTGAATCATTAGAGCACAAGAGTGTCCTATGGATTATAGAATGATATAAAGTGAACTGAAGAAAAAAATCTTTCTGTGAAAAAGAAAATACTGAATAACTCTGTAATTATCAAAATATCACCACAGGAAGGCCCAGCATCTTCCCTTACGTAATGAGTGTTCTTGGGAAGAAAGACCTCTATGCTTTGTGACTCCCAAGGACAAGCACATAAAGGAGATGAATCACTTTCCAGTTTTCATCAGTGAATCATAGTTGAGATCACCACTACTTAATTTGAGCTTTTCAAATGTATGAGTCACCACACAAGTCTCTGAATTCTAAATTAGAATGAGCACAGATTTCATGATGTTCAATCAAAAAGCTCTAAGGGGTCTTTTTTTCTGGAACTAGGGCATCGTGCCTGGACTAGGTACAGAACATTGATGTGGGCCTCTATCTCACATCAGGAACCCTAGTGCATCACACATGACTGCCATCTCACCTCCCCTGCAGGTACCCCATTCTCCCAGGATCTTATGGGCTTTGTGAAAAACCAGGAAGCCTAAGTCAGGCAAGACACCATTCTAAACAGCAATCTTTGGCTTAAATACACGATTCCAACTCGTAACGGGTCCAATAGAGTCACTTCCTCAAGTGTTAAGGGTAGTGAGAAATTTCCCAAGGACAGAAGTAGTACAAATATATCTTGTTATTTTTGTGTATTTTTAACTTATATGCACCCAATGACAGAGTAGAACTGCCCTATATAGTTTCCTAGGCTTATAATTCCCAATCCTGCTGTTTTTCTTCTGATCAGAATCCAGAAGATGAACTACAGATGGAGACCAAAATGGAGAATTTAGTGGGTCTTATTGTTGAGCTCTGGTGGCCTAGTGGCAAGAAGCTGTGTTGCAATCTCCTAGGCATGTGGTTTGAGGCCACCAGCTGCTCCACAGGAGAAAAATGGACAATCTCCTCCTATGTGATTAATTGTCTGTGAAAACTTGCTGGAGGGTCAGCTATTGGTACAGTACACAATAACATTGTGTTGAGGGAGGTCAGAAAAAGAGCCTAATCTATCGGAGTCTTTCTCTATTATACTTTTCTGGTTTTCCTACTCCATTTTTCCCCTACCTAACTTCCTCTCACTATTTTCTCTCCCTTTTCTCATCTAAGAGAACCTCCCTGCCATCCTGAACACCCAACTTCCTGTATAAACTATACAATGTATAAATGGTAATGCTCACCATTACCTTTAGCCCTTGAAATACTAAATTAAGTCACACTGTTTCCAAGGGCTCTGTTGGTAAGATGCTACAGCCTTTTATTAACCTACTATTTACTTGTTCATTCAGTCATTCAAGAACTTTATCAAGCACCTCCTTGGTGTCTGAGCCAGATGTTGAAGATAAAGTAGGGAACCAGATTTTGTCTCTTCCTTCAAAGAGATGAAGGAAAAAGAGGTCCATTAGTGTCTATAAAATATTGCGTATTTTTAGAACAGAGAAGGGAAGGAGAGTAGATTTGTCTTTATCTGAAACAAAACAAACAAAACCCCCTACACGTTCAGTACAATTTAGCTTATTGCCCTAAAGCTGATGTGTACATTCCACATTCCAATTATTAATGGATGTTTACAACTGTTTCTCTTCGTTTTCTCTGTGTTTCCCAGCTTCAGGACATCATCTTGTAGTACTATATTCAACAGTGTTTTCTTATTCATAGGGTTTTTGAAGGCCAGTCATTTCCGAATTAGATGGTAAGTCCTGCTTCTTAGTCTGTCGCAGTCTGGAAATTACTATGAAGCTTGTTCACCATGGGCAACTCAATCGGTATTTGAAATACTGATTGCATAGCTTCCAGTATCACAGCCACCACAAAGTAGCTACTACAGCATGACAAACTGATAGATGGCTGGTGGAACCCATATTAGAAGGACTAAATGATTGGACTAGAAACAGCAGAGATCCCACAAAGTGTGCGGAGTTCAGGACAAAAAGGAATAGAGGGATGAAGTAAGAGAGAAAAAGAATTAAGAAGAAAGTTTCCCTTGAAGACTGACCTCCCTCCATTCTCCCTTTGTGCATTGCTTTGTTCACTAATAAAATATTTATGGGAGTGGTTTTTATTAGGTGGCGCACAGAGCATTTTTTAGTACAGTGAATCCGTTCTGAATGATACTATAATAGTGAACATATGACATTATGTAACTATTGAACCCTTATGTAAACGATGGATGTTAACACTCAAAACTTCTTGCTGCCACATTGGGAGCAGTTCACAGCTAAGCCTCCAGCAGGTTTTTGGGAGGTTGTAAAATGCATAGTGGGAGATTGCCACTCTTTCTTTTGAGAAGCCATTGGTGGATTGTATCGAGCAGAAATTAGTTGCCTTTGATTTAGCATCCTTGCTCCCTACAGACTACATCACCAGAGCTTCCCTGTGGACTTCAGTTAATATTAATGTTTCAATATTGATTCATGACTGTGCACCACACTGGATGCAAGATATTAGTACTGAGACTATGTGTAGGAAGGAGAAAGTATATTTTTACTAGCTGAAAAAAATTTTAGGTATATCTAAAACTGCTCTAAAAGCAAAAATATGTTTAAAAGAAGAAAAAGAAAATATTTGAAGGCTTTTTTCCAAATCAGGTGCTGTAGCAGCTGCTACAGGTCTAGAGATGAAGACTGCATACTTCATCTTCTCAAGATATACACCATCCAAGGACATTACAGAGATGTGTCAGTACAGGATGAGGTTCATATCTATTATTTACAGTGTCCTGTGAGGTGTTATCAACTCAATGGCACTTAACAACAATGGCGAGGTCAGAGGTGGTCATCATGGTATTTTTGTATGTCATTGAGTTGGACCTGGTCCATAGCTGACCTGCCAGCAAGTTTCTAAGGCGATAAATCACCCTAAGAGGAGAATGTCCATCCTTCTGCCATAGAGCAGCTGGTGGATTTAAACTATATACCTTTGAGATTGCAGTGCAGCTTCTTACCACTAGTCCAACAAGCAATGGTGTCAAGTATCATGGAGAACAAAGGAAAGATAGAGTGACAGACTCATGAAGATGATAGCCAAGCTGAATCTTGAGGGTGGTAAATTATTTTGCTAGATGGAGAAGAGGGGACAAGAAAGAGGAAGTGTACGCAAAGGCCTGGAAATAAGATAATTCGTGGAGTTCTGGGAAACAAGAACATTCCTTTTAGCTTCCACTTCCCCAACATCCTTCTCCCATTGACGACGACGACGATGATGATGATGATGATGATGATGATGATTTAACTTTTTTTATCACTTACTTCAGGATTTTTGTGACTTACAAATTTCATTTGAGGATCTATCATGTATCAAAGAAATCACCCTTGCATGTGAAATTACTTCTTTATAAAGACATTCCTGGTGGGTTTGATATTTTTAAAAATTATCTTTAATTCTTATTTGAATGAAAGTTCACAATGCATATTATTTTTATTTCATTCTATCACTCATTTGGTTCCATAACATCAAATACAACACACATTGTCTGATTGTCCCTTGAGTCCATATTGTTTTTACCTTGATGCATCTTATGTGTTTTTTTTCTATTAAGCCATCTTCTACTCTACTCCTTTTCCATCTTCATAATAATTTTAGAATGATTCTTTCTGTATTAAACATTTATCTAGTTTTCTGTAACAGCTATCTTTTATAGGATTTGATCTTCTGTGACTGACTCATTTCGCTAGGCATAATGTCATCTAGACACAGTCTCCCAGATCAAAACAGACTTGGGAGAAGGACTGGCTTTCTACCTCTAAAATAATGGGCTTCTTAAACCCTATGAATAATAGAGGAATGGATAAAGTATTCAGAGGTAGAGCCCAGATCAGAAGTCAATCAAAATGAGGAGAAACAGCTGCAAACATCCTTCAATAGTTGGAATATGAAATGTATGAACTATAAATGTTGGAAAACTAGAAGCTGTGAAAAAGAAAATGGAACACATGAAGACAGACATTCCAGGCATTGATGCGATGCGATGCGATGCGATGCGATGCGATGAGATGCGATGCGATGCGATGCACCGGTTTGGCCACTCTGCATGAAACAATCACATGCTATACTATACTGGAAAAGGAAGCATAGTAGAATGGTTTTATGATGACAAGTTCTATCCTGAAGTACAATGTTGTGAATGGTAGGCTATTATCCATGTGTATACAAGGAAGACTTGTTAATACAATTATTATTCAAATATATACACCAACAGCCAAAGCCAAAGAGGAGGAAATTAAAGATTTTTATCAAACTTTCCAGTCTGAAATTGACCAAATATGCAATCAAGGTCTGTAAACGCTAGTGACTGGAATGCAAATGTTGGAAATAATGAAGAAAGAAGCATAGCTGTTAAGTATGTACTTGGTGACAGAAACGAGGTCAGAAGTAGAATGATTGAATTCTATATATTCAATAATTTTATCACTAATATACCTTTTAGAAGAAACACAAATGGCAACTTTACACCTGGACTTTACTAGATAGACTACACAGGAATCAGACTGACTATATCTGTGGAAGGATTTGATGTTGTTGTTGTTGTTATGTGTCTTCAAGTCACCTGTGTCTCCTAGTGACCCTATCTATGTACAACAGCTCTGAACCTTGCTCTATCCTGAGCCAACTTCATTGTCTCCGACACACCCACCCTGATTACCCCAATCACAAGTCAATCCACCTCATAGAGGGTCTTCCCTTCCTGCGCTGTCCCTCCACCATCCCAAGCATGATGTCCCTCTCCAAGGACTTGTCCCTCCTTGCAACATGCCCCAAGTATGCCAGATGGAGCTTTAGAATCTCTGCTTCCAAGGAGCAACCTTATTTCCACCTCTCCAAGATGAACCTGTTTTTTCTCCTAGCAGTCCATGGTATAGCCAATAAATACTCTCCTCCAGTCCCACAGCTCAAAGACATCGATTATCCACTACAGTCCGACATTGTCCAGGTTTCTGATGGATATCATGTAATTGCGAAGACTATGGCCTAGATCAGGTGCACTGTAGTCTCCAAACAGAAAGCACTGCTCTTCAGTACTCTGGAGATGACCCTGACAGCAGATTTTTCCAATGCAATTGGAGTTCCTGGTTGCTGATACAGAGAATGTTGATTGTGGAGCCAAGCAAACTAAAACTGTTAACAATCTCAATCTCTTCACTATTCATCTTGATGCTGCCAATCTACCTTGTAGTGAGAATCTTTGATTTCTTGATGTTGAGCTTTAATCCATAGTTAAGGCTGCAGCAAACACTTCCGGTCCTCCTCAGTTTCAGCAATCAGGATTGTGTCATCTGCATAGTGCAGCTTGTTGATGAGTCTTCCTCCAAGCTTGATGCCACATTCTCCCTCATAGAGTCCAGTCGCCCAGATAATCTATTCAGCATATAGATTGAAAAGATATGGAGATAGAACACATCCCTGGCATACACCCTTCTCAATTTTAAACCATGCAGTGTTTCTTTGCTCTGTTCTGATGACTGCCTCCTGGTCCAAGGTTTTGTATAACAACAATCAAGTGTTCTTGGATTACCGTTCTTCTCAGAGTTAGCCACAGTTTGTTGGGATCCACACATATGTCTTTGCATAGTCAATGAAACACTCTCTGCTTTCAGCCAAGATCCATCTAATGTTAGCTATAATATCCCTAATACCACGGCCTCTTCTAAACCTAGTCTGTGCATCTAGCAGTTTCCTATTGATAGGGGATTCCAGTCATTTTGGGGGATTTTCAGCCAAATTTTGCTTGCAAGTGATATTAATGATACTGGTCAATAAATTCCACGCTCTGTCAGGTCACCCTTCTTTGGAATGGAAACAAATATGGATCTCTCCAGTCAGTTGGGCCAGTGGTTGTCCTCCAGATTTTTCGGTACAACTTGATGACTGCTCCCAGGGCAGTGTCTATTTGTTTAAATATGTCAATTAGTAGGCCTTATTTTTTGCCAGTTCCTTCAGAGCAGCTTGAACTTCTTCCTTCATCACCACAGGCTTGTGCTCATAGGTTATTTCATGAAATTCTTCTGTTTCAGCCAATTCTCCTGGGTACTCTGACTCTGTAAACCCCTTCATCTTCTTTTAGTGCTTCCTGGATCATTTAACATTCTGTTCAAAGCATACTTAAGCACTACAGCTGAAAGTGTGAATTTGTTCTTCAGTTCCTTCCGCTTAAGAAATACTGAGCAAGTTCAGCCATTTTTGTTTTCTGACTCAAGCTCTTTGCACATTGTTGTTGTTGTTCTTATGTGTCGTCGAGTCGCTTACGACTCATAGCGACCCTATGTACAACAGCCCTAAACTCCGCTCTGTCCTGTGCCAATCGCACTGTCTCTGACACTCCCATCCCAATTACCCCAATCACTGAATCAATCCACCTCATAGAGGGCCTTCCTCTCCTGCGCTGTCCCTCCACCCTCCCAAGCATGATGTCTCTCTCCAAGGACGGGTCTCTCCTCACAACATGTCCAAAGTATGTTAGACGGAGCCTCGGAGCCTCGGAATCCTTGCCTCCAAGGAGCCACCCAGTTTAACCCTTTCCAGGATGAATCTGTTTGTTTTCCTAGCAGTCCATGGTATTCTCAATACTCTTCTCCAGCACCACAGCTCAAAGGCATCAAGTCTCCTTCTATTCTCCTTGATCATTGTCCAACTCTCTGATGCATAACAAGTGATTGTGAAGACCATGGCCTGTATCAGAATCACCTTAATCTCCAGAGAAAGACAATTGCTCTTCAGTACTCTGGAGAGGTCCCTAACAGCAGACTTTCCCATGGCAATGCGTCTTTTAATTTCCTGGCTACTGGTGCCAAGAGTGTTGACTGTGGAGCCAAGCAAACTAAAGCTGTGTACAATCTCAATCTCTTCACCATCCATCCTGATGCTGCCAATTGGTCCAGTGGTGAGAATCTTTGTCTTCTTGACATTGAGCCTCAATCCATATTGTAGGCTGCAGTCCTTGACCCTCTGCAGCAGGTGCTTCAGGTCTTCCTCGGTTTCAGCAAGCAGGGTTGTGTCATTTGCATATCGCAGATTGTTGATATATCGTCCGTCAATCTGGACCTCACATTTCTCCTCATAGAGCCCAGCCTCCCAGATAATCTGTTCTGCATACAGGTTGAAAAGGTATGGCGATAGGATGCATCCCTGGCATACGCCCTTCCCAATTTTGAACTATGCAGTGTTCCTTTGCTCTGTTCTCATGACTGCCTCCTGGTCCAAGTATGGGTTTCACATTAGAACGATCAAGTGTTCTGGGATTACCATTCTTCTCAGAGTCAGCCACACTTTTTTGCACATTACATTATAATATTTTGCTTTGTCTTCCTGTGCTGCCTTTTCAAATCTTTTGTTAGCTCCTTGCTTTGAGTTGTGTTCTACTCAATGGCACCTAAAAACAACAATTATGTCCTCTAGAGTCACTCCTGCTATGTAGTATTCCATATATTCAGAATTGTTTATTAATATTATAGTACTGCTTCATGTTAGTGAACCATCATTTCTCTATCCATTCCTTTGTAGATAGGAACTAGAGTTGTTTCCATTTCTTTGCTATTATTAATAAGGTTACAATAAACACAGGTGTGCATATGTTTATTTGTGTTTTAGCTCTTATTTCTAGAATACATACCTAGCTGTTGTTATTGTTGTTGTGTACCACTGAGTCAGGGTTGACTCATAGCTGAACCCTGGGTGAGTGTTCAGAGGCAGCTAATTGCTTGGGAGGAGATTGTCCAACCTTCTCCCTCGGAGAGGCTGGTGGCCATGAACTATGTGCCTTTGGGATTGCCGCACAGTTTCTTGCCAGTAAGCCACTAGCGCTCCCTACATACTTAGTAGTGGAATAAAATCAAAACCTTAAATTCATTGCCTTCATATCAGAGTAGACTCATAACTGATCCTCTAGCAGGTTTTCAGAGGCTGTAAATAACAAGGAAGGAGATTGCTCATCTTTCTCTCTCAGGATTACTGGTAGATAACAAACCCCAGTGAGGCATCACCTTTGGGTTGACAGTGCAATTCCTTATGTAATAGCCACCAGAGCTTCTAGCAGTGGGATGCTTCAATAAAATAGTACTTCTGTTTTCAACTGTGTAAGGAAACACCAAGCTGCTTTCTAAAATAGTTATTACATCATTCTACGTTCCCACAAGCTGTGTCTGAGTGTTCCAATCTCAGCACAACCTCACCAGTATAGGTTGTTTGCTGCTCTCCTTTGCTGTTGTTGCTGAGGTGAAACTATATCTCATTTTTGTTTTTATTTACTTCAAAATGGGACCATGGACTGGCTAAAGGCCATGATTAGATACTCCCTTTTTATTTTCTCTTGTGAGAGGGACAGTTTTCTAGGTGTCCTGGAAAGTTTCTAGTGTTCTAGGTCCTTTCTAGATTCACAGAAAAGACCAATGGATCTCCTAACGCTGGTGAGAGGACCGCAAAGCTTGAGGATTCCCTAACTCTCAAGAAGGAGGATCCTGCAAGGGACCAGGAGTCCCCTCAGGAGAATGTAATTTCACATTACACCTGCGGGAGTCACAAGAGAATAATCTTGGGCTTCATTCTACCTCTACACTAGAAACTTCTAAACTGTGAAATGCGAAGGAAAAAAAGGAACACAATGGTAGTCACAGTAAAAAGACAGGATAGTCGTCATAACATTAAAAAGAAAAAAAACAGGCTCCTGGGCTAGGTCCGTGCTAAAGGACTTCCATGTGCATTTCTATGATCCATATTAAGTGACAGATGTTTGACAGTTTCACGTGTTTCAACCTAATATGTATTGAATTCCATTATCTCCTTTACTCCTTAAGTAAGTATTTTTATAGTTCCCTTTATACTGAGTGATAAGCGAGGTTCAGATATGTTAACTTTCTGAACAATTTTCCTCCATTCTCTCTCCTTCTCTTTGTCGTCCTTTTCTTTTTGCCTGCCCCAGCCCCAACCTCAGCCTCCGGCCCTAGCCTTGGGCCCACCACCCTACTCCACCCGTTTCTACTCTGAGCCCCTTTCCTGGAGTCTGTGTAGTGAGGGACAGGACCAGCAGTGAAAACCACCTGCGCCGTCCTTCAAGCCTCTGCATAGCACAGGCAGGACTTGGTGGGGTTCTGCTTCCCCACTCCTTTCTTGGTTTTGGCTCCAAGCAATTCCATCCTTCCCCAGCCTAATTATGAGCTTCAACTCTAACTACCACATAGATCATTCCAGCTTCTGGTCAAAAATTTGAAGAAGTCCTAGACTACAGACTTTCCAGTGCAGTACATCTCCATTTGATATTCATTTATTTTATTGTTCAATTCCATAATGCAACTATGTTGTTTGTTACTGTGTATTGTCAAGTTGGAACGAACTTATAGCTGACCCTCCAGTAGGTTTGCAGAAACATTAAATCACGTGAGAGTATATCATCCATATTTCTCCCACATACTGGTTGGTAGATTCAAGTTATGTACCTTTGAGTTTGCAGCACAGTTTCTTACCACTAAGCCACCAGAGCTCTTATAGAAGTATCAACATTGTAATCCATTCCTCTGAAATACAGCCTAAGCAGAAATGTTGCTTTTGCACAGTTTCTTTTTGCTTTTAGTTTTCTCTAATATAATAAACTTGCCAGCCTTTCTCCCAGGAATCTGCTCCATGGCCATCTGCAAGCTCTGTTTTTATTGCTGACAGACAAGTAACTCTTAATAGGATATTGTGCCTCAGATAGAACAAGAAAGAAGCATCTAGATTTAGCCCATCTTTGCATTCCTCATTGCTGCATCATCACCCTGTCTTCTCATTTCCTAGATAATGTCAACCACCTCAAGATAGGATGATGAAGGTCTATTTGCTTATTATAATAACCTTCCAATCCAAGAAGTGAATTCTTCTGTAGGGCATTGACAAGGTCTACTCTAATAAACCCTCTATTTTCCAAGAGTGATTTCCATAGATTTATGCCCCAGACTTGTGTCCTCTTAACAGTCCAATTTTTATTATTAATTTACCTGACAATATGACAAGACAGTCGGTCACTCCAAACAAATTGGTAAAGAGTCAAACATGAGCTCTCACCAGTGTTTTTTTTCCACTACAACTATAAATACAACATACACTTTAGCCCATGGAGGTAGCCTGTTCTTACCTTATTCAATCAGGGTATTTTCATATGCAGGTCTTAATACAGCAATTTTTTACATTAAATGTGCCCTGAGTACCCTGAAACTGACATTTGTCAAACAACACTTAACTGATAATGAAACACTGCCCATCTGGCAATGTCCTCTGGCAGTTTCTCTGATGGGTCCAGGGTATGACTATGGAAGCGGGGGGGGGGGGAACTACATACTTATGGTTATAGTGGGTACTTACCTGCATTGCCACAGTAGCTTGTTTTGTATGAACCATTTCCATCTTATTATATGTCAGAGGTGATGAAGATAGCATAGGACAGGACAGGGTTCAGATCATCTGTTCATGGCGTTGCTATGAGTCACATTCACTTGACAGCAACTAACAACAACATGAAACTATTTTTTACATCATTTTTCTTGTTATTTATACCAAGACATTATAAATATTTAAATTCTTTTTAGTTTATGTCCTTTTGTCATCGAAGAGAAGGCAGCTGTGGTGTTCTTTATATGAGAAGTGGTTTGTTTTAATGTTTTTAAGAGTTTCTCTTTGGTTACTTATGAGGGGGATTTTTTGGAGGTCTTTTGGTTTGGTTTTGTTTTTTTGTCTTTAATAGTCTGTTTATGCTACATGTATTCGTGAATCTTTTTGAGTTTAGCTACTTTTGTTAAGTGCCATCAAGTCAGACCAACTCATAGCTGACCTTCCAGTGGGTTTTCAGGGACAATGAATCACATGGGAGCGGACTGACCATATTTCTCCCACAAAGCAAATGATGAATTCACATCCCATGGGTTAGCAGCACAACTCCTTACCACTACAACTATTATTCAAATATGTGCACCAACAATTAAAACAAAGACAAAAGGAGGCTGAGGATTCCTACCAACTTTTTCAGTTCGAAATGGCTAAATGTGCAGCCAAGATGCATTAATAATTATTAGTGACTGGAATGTAAAAGTTGGGAATAATAAGGAAGAAACAGTAGTCAATCTTGGAGACAGAAATGAAACTGGACAAGGAAGATTGAATTTTATGCATTCAATAATTGGTTCATAACAAATAACTTGTTTAAAAAAAACACAAAGGGTGACTTTACACATGGACTTCACAGGAATCACACTGAAGACATCTGTGGATCAACAGTAAAAACCAAGCTGAATGTTGACTATGGAACAGACTACCAATTACTCACATGCAATTCAAATTGAAGGTGGAAAAAAAAAATAACCAACCAAACCCAATAGAACCAAATTTGACCTTTAGTCTATTACATTTGAACTTAAAAATTATCCCCAGAATAAGTTTGAGGCAATAAACACTAAATATAAAAGACCAGATGAATAATGAGATGACATCAAAGATATCATTCATGAAGAGAGTAAAAGGTCATTCCAAAGACAGAGGAAGAAGAAAAACCTAAAACGGATGACAGAAGAGACTCTGAAAGTTGTACAAAACGGTCAAGAAGCCAAAACAAAGAGGAGAAACACAGAAGTAAAAAAGCTGAACAGAACATTTCAATGGGAAGCTCATGAAGAAAAGCAAAGTATTTTAGCAGAATATGCCAAGAACTGGAGTTGGAGAATTAAAAGACAAGCACTTTCTCTCAGCATTTCCAGAGTTGCAATTGGTATGTTTCAATTGTCATAGCGACCCAATTTGTCATCCCATGCTGCCTTTTGAAATCTTCTATAGAAGATGACAAATAGGGTCGCTATGAGTCAAAAACGACTCGACGGCACATAACAACAACAACAACAACAAGTAGGAAAACAAACAGATTTGTCCTGCAAAGGGTTAAACCAGGTGGCTCCTTGGAGGCAAAGATTCTGAGGCTCCGTCTAACATACTTTGGACATGTTGTGAGGCGGGACCGGTCCCTGGAGAGGGCTATCATGCTTGTGAGAGTGGAGGGACAGCGCAGGAGAGGAAGGCCCTCTATGAGGTGGATTGATTCAGTGACTGGGATAATTGGGATGAGTGTCAGAGACAGTGCGATTGGCACAGGACAGAGCAGAGTTTAGGGCTGTTGTACATAGGGTCGCTATGAGTCTCAAGCGACTTGACAGCACATAACAACAACAACACCACCATGGCCACTTCTAAACCCAGCCTGTGCATCTGACAGTTCTCTGCTGATGGTTTTGGATAATTTTCAGCAGAATCTTACTTGAATGTGTATTAATCATGTTGTGCAATTATTTCCATACTCTGTTGGGTCACCTTTCTTTGGAATAGAAACAAATATGTATCTCTTCCAGTCACTTGAAGGTGGTTGTCCTCCAGATTTCTTGGTACAACTTGGTGAACACATCCAGGGCAGCATCAGTTTGTTGAAATATGTCAAATGGTATACCGTCAATTCCTGGGAACTTGGAGTTGTTTTTTTTTCAATTCCTTCATAGAAGTTTGAATTTATTCCTTCATCATAACAGACTTTTGCTCATATATTGTTTCATGAAATTCTTCTGTGTCTGCCAATTCCTTTTGCTACAGTGACTCTTTCCATCTTCTTTTAATGCTTTCTGTATAATTTAATATTCTGCCCAAAGTATTGTTAAGTATTGCAACTCAAGGCTTAATTTGTTCTTTATTTCCTTCAGCTTAAGAAATGGTGAGTTCAATGCTTTTGACTTTCTGGCTCCAGTTCTTTGCACATTTCATTTTAGTGCTTTATTTTGTCTTCCCATACTGCCCTTTGAAATCTTCTGTTAATCTCCCTTATTTCTTTATTTCTTCTCTTCTCTTTGGCTTCTCAGTGCTCTAGTGCAGTATTCCGAGTTTCTTCTGCTATCTATCTTAGGCTTTTCTTCCTCCTCTTCCTCCTCCACCTTTGTTACGACCTTTTGCATTCTTCCTGGATGACAGTCTTGATATTTTCCCACAGCTAATCTGGTCTTTGCTCATTAGTAGTCAAGGTCTCAAACCTGTTTCTGAGATGGTTTTGAAATTCAGGTGGATAGACTCAAGGTCAAATTTTGGTTCCTGTGAATTTGGTTTCATTTTCTTTAGTTTCAGTTTGAACTTGCATATGTGTAGTTGATGGTCTGTTCCACAGTTAGCACTTCGCCTAGTTTTCACAGCTCATATTAGCTTCTTCAGGGATTTTTTTTTAAACTAGATCTTTATATTTGTCAGTCTGGAGAGACAACCATAAAATTTTATGAAGGCATCGAGGCTACATAAAGCTTCTTGAATTCTCCCCTATCCCTTTGTTTCTCCTCAGTTATATTATACACTCTCAATTTATTGATAACCCAACAAACAAAAATAATTTCAATGTGGAGTTCTGTAAAGAATTCCTAATAACTCAAATGTTCCAACTTCCACTGAGAATTAGTTTAGTTCATTTTACATAAGGAAAATGAATGCATCAAGGAAATGACAGGGGCACAAAGTCTAAATTTGGGTGAGTGGCCTGCTTCACAACTGCCTCAGAGAGTACGAAAATCTCCAACCAGCTTCAAACCCTGGTCATCATCACACAACTTTGGTGTCAGCCGGCCTCAGGATACTGGTGATGAAGCCAGGCTCTGCCCCACAGAACCACAGACTGGCAGAACAGAAAGAGCAGCTCTACAGTTTGAGCTCTCGGTCTGGTTTCATGCTGAAGGGCTCCAGCCTCTCGCTCTCAGGCAGCATGCTGTTGAGCCTCTCCATCAGGGGCACAGTCTGGTCAATGCCCATCTGTATGCGGCGGAGGATGGCAGACATCTCATTGACTTTCTGGATCTGCTCCGCATATTTGGCATACCTTTTCTGACGCTCCTGCATGAAGCTAAAGAGGGTTTCTACAGAGAGATCCATCTCTTTGATTCGTTTAACCAGAGCATTCTAGTCAAAAGCCACGGCCTCTGCACACTGATGTAAGTGATCCTGGTATCGGAGGCAGAGTTGGAGCACCTGCTGAGAATCAAATTTCTCCAGTTTGGTATTTGTTGGGGAAGTCTGGCCACTCAAGAGCCCTTTTAAAAGAGGCTGGAAAGTTGGACTCTCTTGTAACTTGATGACATCAGGATCGTTGCTGACATTCCGTGAGGCCTGAGAGCCCTGAGCTACAACCACAATGTCATCCATCTTCGCTCTATGCTTAGCTGGAGAAGGGGTCATCGCTTCGTTTAGCAGGTTCGCTCCTTCCGGAACGTAGATTGGCCGGGAATTTTTTTCCACAGATGTAATTGATCTGATTTCTATGCATACTATCAGAAGAAATCCATGTGTATAATCTGCATTTATATTTCTTACAAAGTTTATTTGTGATGAGTAATTCATTGAATGTACAGAATTCTATCATTCTATCTCCAGCTTCAGTACTGTCACCAAGTCCATGTTTTCCAACTACTAATCCTTCTTTTCTTTACCAAGTTTTGCATTCTTGTCATTCATAATTATTCATGAATCTTGATTGTATGTTTGATAGATTTCTGACTGCAAAAGTTCGTAGAAAACTTCTATTTCCTCCTCTTTGGCTCTAGTTTTTGGTGCATATATTTGAATGATGGTGGTATTCACTGGACTTCCTTGTGTGTGTATGGATATTATCCTGTTATTCATAATATTCTATTTCAAGGTGGATCTAAAAATGACTTTTTTAACTGTGAAAGCAACCCCATTTTCCACACATTTTCATCTCTGGAATGGTAGATCATATGATTTTCTGATTCAAAGTGTCCCATTCCAAAATGTCTCATTTTGCCAATCTCTAGTATGTCAGTATTTATGCGTCCATTTCTTTTTTAACTATGTCCAATTTTTCTACACTCATGTTTTTCACATCCCATGTTCCAGTCACTAGTGTCTGTTTACAACTGTTCCTCCTTTGTGTTTCCATATTTGAGGGTTCAGCCTCAGTTGCCATATTTTCTAGTCTACTCTACATGTACTCTATTGTACACAAGCTTTCTGAATGCCTATTTCAGAAGTGGATGGTATATCCTTCTTTATGTTGTTGTTGTTATTATGTGCTGTCAAGTCGCTTGTGATTTATAGTGACCCTATGTACAACAGCCCTAAACTCTGCTCCGTCCTGTGCCAATCTCATTGTCTCCAATGCATCCACTCCAATTACCCCAATCACTGAATCAATCCATCTCACAGAGGGTCTTCCCCTCCTGCACCGTCCCTCTAGCCTCCCAAGCATGATATCCCTTTGCAAGGACCGGTCCCTGCTTGCAACATGTTCAAAGTATGTCAGACAAAGCCTCAGGATCCTTGACTCCAAGGAGCAGCCCAGTCTAACTCTCTCCAGAATGAATCTGTTTGTTTTCCTAGCAGTTCACGGTACCCTCAACACTCTTCTCCAGCACCACAGCTCAAAGGCGTCAATTCTCCTTCTAGCCTCCCTAGTCATTATCCAGCTCTCTGACGCATAACAAGTGATTGCAAAGACCATGGCCTGTATCAGACGCACCTTAGTCTCCAGAGAGACACCTTTGTTCTTCAGTACTTTGGAGAGGTCCCTAACAGCTGACTTTCCCATTGCAATACGTCTTTTAATTTCCTGGCTGCTGGTGCAAAGAATGTTGACCGTGGAGCCAAGCAAACTGAAGCTATGAACAATCTCAATCTCTTCACCATCCATTCTGATGCTGCCAATTGGTCCAGTGGTGAAATTATTTTTCTTCTTGATATTGAGCCTCAATCTATATTGCAGGCTGCAGTCCTTGACCCTTTGCAGCAAGTGCACAGTCTGTCTTAATTTGAATGCTTAAATTTAGAATAGTATCTGACAGACAAGCCTTTGACAGAAAGGAGCAGATGAAAGACATTCATTTCCTAATTATAGAAGAAATCAGTATATTCAGCTTTGCTCTCTGCCCTTGGCATGTGTGTCTTGACCCATTCCTTTCCCTACTCTACCAGTATCCCCTTCCACTCCCACCAACCCTGTTCAACACCTCTCAGTTTAAATGTCACAAAGGAACAGAAATATTTGAATACTTGCTAGAAATTTCAGAACTTAATGAACCTAAGTTAACAAGAAAGTTTATTAATAACATTTAAAAATACTGAAAATGATATAAAATCTTACACTTTTTCTCAAAGTCAACATTATAAAAGAAAAGCAGAACTTCGTGAAGGTGTTCTGTGCACACTAGGTCACCAGTGAGAAGCTGTGCAGAGCCCAGCAGGAGCTTTGTTTCCAGGCTTCCACCTACTTCTGCCTGCTATGCAGTGTCCCTTAGCACGTACCCCTGCACCAGGAGTACCATGGGAGGGGGGAGTGCTTGGTGCAGGTGTTGGCTGTCCTGGTGAGTGTCCAGCTGTCCCAGCATCCCTGAGGCAAGGACTGGGAGTACTGAGGATGGACACTTCCTTCATAGGAGAATGTGATGATGCCATCTGTCAATGTGTATTTATCAATAAATTGCTTTAAAGTTGGGGGGTGGGGTGGGGATAGAAGGAAAGACAAAACATCTAAAAAACAGGCATGTATAGCATACCATACTTCATGAGAGAACTGTCTCTGCAAAAAGAATATCCATGTTGAATGGTGTGGAGAAGTAGAGTGAGTAGAAAAAACCCGTATGTGTTCTGGTGGAGAAAAATATGGATGACTATGACAAGAAGTTCAAGGGAATGGTAAGAGACCTAGCATAATAGTTAGACAACTTTCCCTCATGTCCCTTTTATACTTCTTCACTCCAAACTTCTAGAATATACCCATTTTCTCAATTGAAGAAAGGAAACAATCAGTTTCATATACATGTGGCCAAAGTTGTTGTTGTTGTCATGTTGTCAATGTTAGCTACCATCAAGTTTGTGCCAATTCATAATAACCCCATGAACAATACAGGACTGAATTGTTGTAATCCACAGGGTATTTATTAGCCAGTATTTTGGAAATAGAATGTCAGGACATTTTCCCTAGTCTATCTCAGTCTGAAAGTTAAATTGAAACCTATATAGCATCATGATGGTGCTCTGATATATTATGGAGTTGGAACTGGCTCATAGCCAATCCTCTAGTGGGTATTCAGAAGCATTAAATAGCATATGAAGAGCTTGCTCATCTTTCTACAGTGGAGCAGCCAGTGGATTCAAACCATCTCTCTGCTGGTTAGCAGTGCAGCTCCTTGCCACCAGGACAATCTTCTGCTGGTGTACACACATACTAGCTGTACACAGAGTGACTAAGAATTAAACCTGAATAGCTTGCCATGAAGGTAGACATTCTACCACTGAAGCATCACTACTACCAGGACTTAATCATGTTTTTGTTGTTGATTACCTCTGTGTCAAGTACGACTCCCAGCAACCCTATGAACAAAAGGCCTGAAGCCCCTCTACAACCATCAACATTTATCAAAGTTCATAGAGTTCCAGGAGGAATGTTCTTTAGGAAGTGGATAATCATAGCTTAATAATCTTAATCATAGCTCTACTATAAGACTTGAACAAAGCAGAAGAAGGATTCATTTTCTAACAAGACAAGCACTTTGTGCTTAGTTAGTTTCATGTGTCTTTGGCAAGTTTATTACATTTCTGACATTTCTTCTCTCTCAAGAAAAATGAGAACATGAAAAACCATGATAAAAATGGTAGCTATCTGTATAATCAAAATAGGTTTTTATCCTAAATTACAATAATGTTACAAAAGCTATGCAAGATGGAAAGCTGTCAGAGAAGGGAAACACAAGTGTTTTTCCACTTACAATGATAGAAAGCTGTTAAGAATACACTCACCCTGTTAAGAAATCTCAACACAGGGAAATACTTAACAGTTCTACTACGTTCCAGATCTCATGGGCTTCACTGTCCTAGGTAAACCAAGAAAGGCCAAATGAAAGTTTGAAAACCAATCCATCAATGCTGGAGACTTAAATCTCATTTGCAGGCATTCATCATGGAGGGGATAATTCTGAAGGATATTTCTCCCTTTCCTGCGTTCATTATTCTTTGAGGAGGAAAAATTCCCCAAATGGTCTTTTTACGCTACTTTAAAAAGAATTTATTTTTATTATATGAAAAAATAATGAGATTGAAGAATTTGGTGGGCACAGGGAGGAAGTGACAGAATTAAGAAAGATCCAGTGGGGACCTAAAAGGCAGAGTAATGGTAGGCATAGATCAATGGTGATTAATTTTACTAAGGGGGTGAGGAGGGAGAGGGAAGGAATTGTACAATAATGAAACAATTTTTTTTCAAAGAGAAAAGTGAATACGGCAGGGAAGTAAATGTGCAACAATGCATGAACAGAAATCCTAGTTGTGTATAAACTGATTAAAATATCAATTTAAAACAATTTAAAACTTAAAAAAAGAAAATATTTTAAAAACTTATAAAAACCACAATATATGGGAATGATCATATGACATACAATGTGAATAGAGGAATATGTGAAACACAATGTACACAAATGAAACACAACGTTTGAAAATTTTGTATGCAAGCAAATATAAAATAAAAATAATCTTTAAAAATAAAACCATTTTATTTAAAACTCCTTAATATAGTGAAGCCAGGCTAAGGAGACACAAAGGATGGAGGCAGGTTTTCTCCTTCCATGTAAAGGGACTGTATGTAGCTCAGCCCATGGCATTTTTAATTACTCCTCATCCTCCAATTTGTTCTCTTCCCAGGAAAAATAGCTCTAAAACTGTAGAAACTCTGGATGCGCAAAAATATTTCAAAATTTCCTTAATGTAGATTATAATTAAAATACTGAAATGGGTTTTTCCTCCTTTTTTTTCTGGGCTGTGCTATTTCCTAGCCCTGTTCAGGAACTGCTATTGTTTAGTGCTGACAGAATTCTCTGTTAGAAATTATAGCCTGCTGCCTTTCAGCATCATCATTAAAATGCAATGCTGCCAGATATATCTGCATGCATATGAATGAAGCATCTATAGAATAATTAAGCCATGAATAACACATTGCTGAGCGTGGCTTTTCCCGAATAGGAGGGTAAAAAATGTTATTTATGAACCTGGAGATTTTACATGCTATTAAAAAATTATTGACAATAACAAGCATTATTTGAAGACCCATTAATTTAAGCTATGATTGTTTTATAATACACTCCATTTTTTATATAATGGCAATTTATGTTGGCAAATGGATATGAACTTATATGCTATTCTTCTTTTCGCTCAGAAGAAAACCTGAAAGCTTCTGGCAATGAGAATTGGATCACTTGAGAATCTTCTTTAAGATCATTTATAAAGAAAATTACAGTAACATCAACGCAGCCAAATTAAAAATAATAGTGACATATCAATGGGAAACATAGATACCATTCTAAAACAGTTCACAGAACATTTCAGGGAATATTTTGGAAGCAGAAGCTGAGCTTTCTCTGAGTTCACCCCTCCTCCTACCCAGTGTATCAGAGTGAAGAAGTAATTTCTTTACAAAAAGCCCCAGGTTTAGAATGGCCACATTCGGGAGTTGCAATGCATTGTTGTTATAGCACTGTTTAATATTTAGATCAGTGTCTCATGAGACCTTGAGCCAGAGTGTAGTGCTGATTGAAGTCATGGAGGCAGAGGGAAGATGAGTCATTGGGAAGACAAAGGGAAAAGATAAAGAGAGCAAGGAGAAAGTAAGATAGCATGGAAAGAAAACAAGAGTGCCTGATCCTTCTTGGCACCCCTTGACTGATTCTTTTCCTAGGCTATAGTCTTTTTGTGCATAAGTTTGTTTGGTTCCTTTGGCCAGTTACTAACAGACCATCCATGAACTCTGTCAGCAAGGGCAGAATCAAATATCAATGACATCAGGTCAGTCAAGAAAAGTAGCTTCCTACAACCAGGAGAAGATAACGTAGATGAATGGGATCTTCTAAGACTCAAATCCCTATGCACATCCAAAAACTTCTCCAACAAAGTAAAAAGGGAAGCCACTGATTGGGAAAAAGTATTTGGTAATAACATATCAGATAAGGG
>NW_006399755.1:35562660-35568108 GCF_000299155.1 Elephantulus edwardii | reverse complement strand
AAAAAAAAATAAAAGTAGCTTCAAATCTTGTGAATCTGCTTCTTCCTTTCCATTTTCCCTTCCAAGGTCCTTGGTGCGAGTTTTCCTCTGTTTTCACTTGGGTTACCATCTGTTTACTTCTGGTGTCTCTACCTGAAACTTCTCATCCCTTCATTCGACTGCCACCTTTCCATTTTTCACACCATAGCCCAAGTGTGTCTTCTAAACCATTTTAACCTTACTATCATTTCTCTGATGAATATTCAGTGAGACTTTCCTCCACCTTCAGCATAAATCCCAAACTCTTCAGTACAACCTACAAACTCTGTGGATTCTGGGTTCAAATTACCTCTCCAGTGCTCTATCTTTCCTCCCCGTTTCTTTTCTAATGGCTGTCAACTTAGAAGTGACTCATAGTTGACCCTACAGTAGATTTCCAAAGGCTATAAATTGAACAGGAGGAGATTGTTCATCTTTCTCCCACAAAGCAGCTGGTGGAGTTAAACTGCCTTCTATTTGACAGAACAACTCCTTACTCATTAAGCCATGCCTTGAATGACCTCTGTCCAGTCTAACTAAATTACTCACACTTCCCTGAGTACATTATGTTCTGGGTCCACCCACATGCTATTTGCCTAATTGGCATCTATTTCTCCTTAAATATTCAATTCAAAGGTCTTTTCATCCATCAATGATTTTCAAAATAATTTCCCTACTCAATCTAGTATGATGCCTATGTTGCATGCATGCTTCTATGAAAATTTATACTACTATAGTTGTTGATTTGCTAACCTGATTCCTCTACTAAAAATAAAGTTTTAAAAAGAGAACTTGTTTTATTCAGCATGGAACCACTGTCACTTACTCCTGTACATAGAAACACACGTTCCACAAAAGAGGAACTATATGTAAAAATGCAAGGAAATGAGGTAGGCAATGTCAGCCTGTATCTTGTATGCCTCGGACTGGAACATTAGATCTGCTATTTACTGAGGTAAGAAGTTATCCCAATACTTTGTGATTTGTTTTCTTATGTTTATACATAAGTGTTAGATGCCATAACACTCTTGTACTTCATAGATTTATTGTGATATTTAAAAGGAGTTCTGGTGGCTTAGTGCTAAGAAGCTTTGCTATAAATTTTAAGGCATGCTGTTAGAATCCACCAGTTTCTCTGTGGGAGAAGCAGAGGCTGCAATTTTCTCCCATGCAATTTATTGCTTCTAAAAATCTGCTAGAGGGTTAGCTATGTGTCAGTGCCAACTCGATGATATTCAACAATGTTGTTGTTTTTGTTGTTGATTGACTTTGACCCTATGAACAAAGGGCCTGAAGCCCCTGTACAACTAATGACATTTATCAAAATTCATAGATCTTCTGGAGGCATGTTATTTAGGAATTGGATGCCACTCCTGCTTCCAAACCTGTCACAGTATGTTATTGTTGTTAATTGCCATTGAGTTGCCTGTGATGAATAGTGACCCTATGTACAGTAGCTTTGAACCTTTCCTTGTCCTGAGCCAGTCTCACTAACTCCAAGACAACAACCGCCATTGCCCCAGTTACTGTATCAATCCATTTCATCCAGGGTCTCCCTCTCCTGTGCTGTCCATTCACCCTTCTGAGCATGATGTCCTTTTCCAAGGACTGATCTCTTCCGGCCACGTGCCCAAAGTAAGTGAAGCAGATCTTCAAAACCCTAGTCTCCAAGGAAAAAATCGGCTTCACCCTCTCCAAGACAGACCTATTTGTTTTCTTGGCAGTCCATGGTATGTTCAAGACTCTTCTCCAGAACCACAACTCAAAGGCATTTATTCTTCTGTCATCCTTAGTCATTGTCCAACTCTCTAAAGCATAACTAGTAATTGAGAAGATTATGTCCTAGATTAGGCACACTTTTGTATCTAGACTGACATCATTGCTCTTCAGCACACTAGAGAGATCCATGACAATAGATTTCCCTAACGCAATTCATCTTTTTATTTCCTGACTGCTGGTGTTAAGAGTGTTGATTGTGGATCAGAGCAAGCTGAAATAGTTAACAACTTCAATTTCTTCTCTATCTATCATGGCGCTGCCAGTTGGCTCATTGGTGAGAGTCTTTGTCTTCTTGATGTTGAGCTTCAATTCATATTCAAGACTACAGTCCTTGACCTTCTGAAGCAAGTGCTTCAGATCCTGCTCAGTTTCAGCAAGGAAGGTTGTGTTATCTGCATATCATAGGTTCTTAATGAGCCTTCGTCCAATCCTGATGGCACACTCCTCCTCAGAAAGCCCTGCTTCCCATATGATCTGTTCTGCATGCAAATTGCGAAGGTTTGGGAACAGGATGCATCCCTGATGCACTCCTTTCCTGATTTTGAACCATACAGTGTTTCCTTGCTCTGTTCTAAAGAATGCTTCTTTGTCCAAATATAGGTTTTTTATAAGCACAATCAAGTGCTCTGAAATTCCCTTTTTTCACAAGGTTAGGCACAATTTATTATGATCTGCACAGTGAAATGCCTTTGCTTAGTCAATGAAACACAGATAGACTTTCTCCTGGTACCCTCTACTTTCTGCCAAGATCCATCTGACATTGGCAATAATGTTCCTAGTGCCACGACGTCTTCTAAACCCAGCCTGTATTTCTGGTAGTTCTCTGTCAGCATACTGTTCAAGCCTTTTCTGGATAATCTTCAGCAGGATTTTGCTAGTGTGTGATATTAGTAGTAGTATTGTTTGATAATTTCCACACTCTTTTGGGTCACCTTTTTTTGGAATGGGAATAAATATGGATCTCTTTCAGTCAGTTGCCCAAGTGGTTGAGCTCCAGCTTTCTTGGCATAACTTGGTGAGCACATGCAGAATAGCATGTTTGCTGAAACATGTCAGTTGGTATTTCATCAATTCCTGGGGCTTTTTTTTTAAACCAAGTTCTTCAGAGCAGCCTGCACTTCCTCCTTCATCACGATTGCCTCATGCTCATATGTTGTTTCTTGAAATTCTTCTATGTCAGGCAATTCTTTTCGGTACAATGACTCTGTATACTCCTTGCATTGGCTTTTAGTAGTTCTGAAATCATTCAATATCTCGCCCATAGTATCCTTAACATTGCAACTCATGGCTTGAATTTGTTCTTTATTTCTTTCTGCTTACAAATTGCTGAGCAAGTTCGGCCCTTCTGATTTTTCTGACTCCAGCTCCTTGCACATTTCATTATAATATTTTGCCTTGTCTTCCCAAGGAGCCCTTTGAAATCTTCTATTCAGCTCCTTAACTTATTGATTTCTTCCCTTTGCTCTGGTTTCTTGGTGCTCTAGTGCAATATTCAGAGTCTCTTCTAACATCCAGTTTGGTCATTTCTTTTTCTTCTTTCTTCTTAGAAATGACTTTTTGCGTTCTTCATAAATGATATCCTTGATATCTTCCCACAGCTTATTTGGTCTTCATTCATTAGTGTTCAAGGCCTAAAACCTATTCCTGAGTTGGTTTTTAAATTCATGGAAGATAGTCTCAAGGTCAAATTTTTATTCCTGTGAATATGATTTAACCTTCTTTAGTTTTAATTTGAACTTGCATATGAGCAGTAGATGGTCTGTTCCACCGTCAGCACCTGGCCTAGTTTTCACTACTGATATTGAACTTCTCCAGTGGTTTCTTCCACAGATGTAATCAGTCTGATTCTTGTGCATTCTATCATGTGAAATCCATGTGTACAACCTGTGTTTATGTTTCTTTTAAAAGGTATTTGCTATGAATAAATCATTGATTGGACAGAATTCTATCATTCTATCACTAGCCTCATTTCTGTCACCAAGTCTATACTTTCTGTTTACTGAGTCTTCTTCCTGATTTCCAACTTTTGCATTCTAGTCACTCATTATTATTAATGCATCTATGTTACATGTTCAATTGATCTCTGACTGCAACAGCTGATAGAAATCATCTATTTCCTCCTCTTTGGTTCTGTTTGTAGGTGCATAAATGTGAATGTTAGTGATATTCACAGGTCTTCCTTGTATGTGTATGGATATTATCCTGTCACTCACATAATGTATTTCTAGATGGATCTAGAAATGGCCTTTTAAACTAGGAAAGTGACCCCATTTCCCCAACAATAATAAATTAAATTAAGAAATATAGGTGATCATTCAAATATATGCACCAACAACTAAAGCCAAAGTGGAGGAAATAGAAGATTTCTACCAACTTTTGCAGTCAGAAATTAATTGAACTTGCAATCAAGATGCATTAGTAATAATGGGTGACTGGTATGTAAAAGTTTGAAAGAGAAACAATGAATGGATGAAAACCCAAAATCTCTGTAAATGTTCATTAAAACTAATAAAATTTAATAATAATTTTTTTTAAAGTTTGAAAGAAAGAGGAAAGATCAATAGTTGGAAAACATAGACATGGTAACAGAAATTAAACTAGAGATAGAAGGATAGAATTCTGTAAAATCAACAATTTATTCATTGCAAATACTTATTTCTTTTTTGTATAATTTTTCACTGTTATTTTAATTAACGTTTACAAAAAACTTAGATTTCCATTCACTCATTATTGCATGTTTTCCTCCCTACCCCCACTCAGTTCACTTTTCTCTTTAAAATATTCGCTCATCATCACACAGCTATGTCCCTCTCCCCCACCCAGTCCACTTTGCAATGCACTTGTTACTCTGGAGGATTGTCTTGCAAATAATGCCTAATCATCTATTCCTTTAAACAATTCTTTCCCTCATATATACCAATGTAGTGTTCATTATTTACTCCCTCTTTTCTTTGTTTCCTCTGAGCCTTCAATATCAGTCCTGTTTTATAACAGTTGCCTTATACAGTAGCTGTCCTTTTTTATTGAGATATTTCACTCAGCATAATGTCCTCCACAGTCACCCATCTTGTATAATATTTTATTAGCCCCTTTTTTTCAGTGTTGCACTATCCCGCAGTTTTTCTATCCATTCATTTGTTGATGGACACTTGGGTTGCTTCAATCTCTTTGCTACTGTGAACAACACAGCAATAAACATGGGGGTGTGTATATATCTGTTTAGGTGGAAGCTCTGGTTTTTTAGGGTATATTCCCAGTAGTGGAATTGCTGTATCAAATGGTATTTCTATTTCCAACTTTTTGAGGACGTGCCATACTGAATTCCTTAGTGATTGAACCATTTTACACTCCTGAACAAATACATGAAGATATGTTAAAAAAATCCAACGAACAAACACATGAAGAAATGTCCAAAAATTACTAGCTCTAAGAGAGATGCAAATCAAAACAACTATGAGATATAATCTCACCCCAGTAATAATAGCAAAGTTCAGCATAGCAGCAAACAACAAATTCAGGAGAGGTTGTGTAGAAATTACAAATATTAAGAAATATAAATGCAGGCTGTACACATGGATTTCACCTGATGGTATGCATAGGAATCAGATAGATTACATCTGTGGAAAGAATCACTGAATAAGTTCAACATTA
>NW_006399755.1:35556430-35556950 GCF_000299155.1 Elephantulus edwardii | reverse complement strand
AACTATATTAAACAAATATGAAAACCTTGAGGAAATAGATAGATACTTAGAAACTCCCAACCTACCTAAACTGACATAGACTGAAATAGAACATCTGAACAGACCCATTACAAAAGAAAAAAATTGAACATGTAATAAAACAATTTCTAATTTTAAAAAAAAAGCCCTGGACCAGATGGTTTTAAAAGTTAATTTTATCAAACATTCAGAGAAGAACTGTTACCAATTCTACATGAAGTATTTCAGAAAATAGAAAAATATTAAATTCTCCCAGACTCATTCTATGAAGCAAACATATCCTTGATACCAAAGCCAGGAAAGGATACAACCAAAATAGAAAACTATAGGCCAATATCTCTCATAGATGCAAAAATCCTGAATAAAATTCTGGCCAATAGAACCCAACAATACATAAAAAATATAATTCACCATGACCAAGTGGGATTCATAGCAGGTGTGCAAGGATGGTTCAACAAAAGGAAAACAACCAGTGTAATTCATCACATTAACAAAGCAAAGT
>NW_006399755.1:35533962-35555914 GCF_000299155.1 Elephantulus edwardii | reverse complement strand
AAAAATGAAAGAATATGGATAAGATTGACTCAATATTGTGAAAATGGCAGTTTTACCAAAGGCAATCTACCCGTTCAATACAAATACTATTTCCATTTTCCAGTGAGATGGAAAAGAAAATTCCAATTTTATCCGGAATAGTATGAGACCCCCAAATAAGCAAAGCACTCCTAAAAAAGAGAAACAAGGTAGGAGGCATCTCACTCCCTGATCTCAAATTCTACTACACAGTTGTGGTGGTCAAGACACAAAAATCAACTCACCACAGGAACAATAGCAAAGTTCCAAGGTTGTGGAGAAATTGGAACCCTTATTCACTGTTGGTGGGAGTGTAAAGTGGTGCAACCACTACAGAATGCAATATGGCACTTTCTCAAAAAGTTGGAAATAGAAATATCATTTGACCCAGCAATTCCACTACTGAAAATATACCCTAGAGAAACCAGAACTGCCACCCAAACAGATAAATACACACCCATGTTTATTGCTGTGTTGTTCACAATCGCAGAGAAAGAAGTAACTCAAGTGCCCATCAACAAATGAATGGATAGAGAAACTGTGGTATTTCCACACAATAGAATACTATGCAGCTCTGAAAAACAAGGAACTCATGAAATATTATTCAAAATGGATGACCCTGGAGGACATTATGTTGAGTGAAATATCTCAGTCACAAAAGGAAAAATACTGCATAATGCCACAAAATGACTGTCATGAGGGTTGGAACGAAACCATGAAAGAGGAGATAAATAATGAACACTGCATTGGAACAGATGAGAAAAAGAACTGTTTAAGAGGAATTAGGCATAATTTGCATGACAACAGTCCAGAATAAGAGGTAATAGCAAAGTGGACTGGAAGGTGGAGAGGGAAGAAATTGTACAACAATAATTTTTTTAAAGAGAAAAATTAACTGGGGAGTGTAGGGATGAAAATGTGCAACAGTGAATGAATGAAAAATCCAAGGTTTCTATAAAGTTTCATTAAAATCACAATAAAAATTTATTTCAAAAAAAGAAAATAAAAATACTCACCACTGGGCTAAAAAACAGCATCAATAGATGGAGGAAAAAATGGTTAACAATTTCATCTTTCTTGCATTCCCAATCACCATGCTAGCTATCAGGAAATAAAAATATGAGTTGCATTGGGAAAGTCCGCTATCAAGGACCTCTGGAGTGACAGTGTAGAGACTGTGGTGCACCAGGTCCAAACCATGGTCTTCTCAATTGCTCTCTATGTGGCTGAAGTCTGGATAATGACTAAGGATAACAGAAGAAGAATCAATGCCTTTAAGCTGTTGTACTGGAGAAGAGTATTGAACATACCACAGACAGCCAAGAGAACAAATAGGTCTTTCCTGGAGAAAGTGAGAACAAATTGTTCTTTGGAAGCAAGGATTTTGAAACTCCACTCCACATACTTTGGGCATGTTGTCAGGTGGAGCCAGTCCTTAGAGAAGGACAGCATGTTTGGAAAAATAAAATATAAAAAAGGAAGACCCTGAATGAGATGTATTGACACAATGTCTGTGAAAATGAGGTTGGGTGTCTCAGAGATAGTGAGGTTGGCTCAGATTAGGGCAAGGTTCAGAGTCATTGTTCATAAGTTAACTATAAGTTGTAGCCAACTTGACAGCACATAACAACAACAGCATGGAGTCTAGGAACAGAATACGCAATCATTAATGTTGTCAAACAGAAACTAAACCTGTTGTCACAGAGTCAATTTTAGTTCATTGTGGCCTTATTGTGCCACTATGAAGTCTCTTCCATAAAGTTTTCAGTGTTGATTTCTTAGAAGTAGATCAATCACTATACTTTTCCCTATGAATGGGCTTGAATTACTAACTTTGCAGTTTGCAGTCAAACATTTAACCATTTACTCTACCCAAGGACATCAGTATTGTTGTTACTGTGTTTATTATTACTAAAGGCTGGCTAGCAGAGACTAAAAAGGCTGTTTTGTTAAGGAATGTGTTTAATATGATTTTTTAAATAATATTTTAATTGTGATTTTAATGACATTGACAGAGAAGTTAGATTTACATTTATTCATTGTTGCACATTTTACCCCCTCTGCCTCCCTTCCCCCTCCCTCAGTTCACTTTTTTTTTAATAGTCATTCATTGTTGCACAATTACCTCCCTCCTCTCTCTCCTCTCAGTCTTCTTTGGAGTGATATAGCTCTTATTCTTGGCTATTGACATTCTTTTAAAGACAAATGATGTCATTAAAATAGAATTCTAAACTCCCTAAGTAATCTATGGGAACTCTCGTGGTCTAGTGGAATGACTATTCTACAATGTTCCTTCTATCACCAAGATGATAAGTATAAATAAAATGTACAAGTTCTCCTAACTTTGCCACTTTGCCAGTTTTCCTGCACTGCCAATCAAAGGTGAATTGTTTGAAACCACCTGATTCTCCTTGGCATAAAGATAGGGAGTCTCCCACATAATTTATTGCCTCTAAAAACCCACTGAAGGGTCAGCTATGAGTTGGTTCCAACTCAAGAGTACACAACAACAAGAAGAAACTTCCTGATAAAAAAAGCTCTGGTGGACTACTGGCTAGGGAGCTGTGCTGCCAACCCACAGGTGGTAGATTCAAATTAACCAGCTGCTTTGAGGGAAAAATCTCCTACCACATGATTTATGGCCTCTGAAAATATTTTGGATGGCCAGTCATGAATCAGTTTCTATCGTACAGCACCGAGTTTAGTTGAATTGACCTTTCTAATATTGCCGGAATAATACTTCCGTTGTTGATTTTAGTTGCTGTCAAATCAGCTCAGTCTCAGGGTGGCCCCACATAAAATAGATAAGAATTGTAGTGAGTTGCCATGGAATGTGACTTCCAGTTTCTTATACCCTTTAAGACATGCAAATAAACAATGGGAGTTTTAAGTACTGTGCTTCCTAAATTCAAAACCTAGGCCAAGTGAGGGAAAAAAAATCCATGGAATTATATCAATTAACACTAGAGGTATGTGTTGACACACACAATCTAAATATATACTCAATTTTCAGTGTATAAAAATGAAATCGGAGGGAGCTCTGGTAGCCTAGTGGCAGGAAGCTGTGCTGCAATCCTGAAGATGTGCAGTTTGAATCTACGAGATGCTTTGCTGGAGAAGGAGAAGCAATCTCCTCCTGTGACAGTCGGATCCAGTTTCATGGCGCACAAGAGAAAGAGTGTAGTCTTTTTCTAAGCAATAAAATATATACCTTTTTTAAAAACCAAAAAACAATAGCATCATCAGATTTAAAAAAATTAAATAGGACTTGAAATGCTTTGAGAATTGTTGCTCTTAGATGCTATCAAATTAGCTCTGACTCACAGCAGGGATCTGTGTAAAGTAGAATGAACAGAGCCAAGTCCTTGTGCCATCCTCATGATAATTTCCATGCTTGAGTCCATCATTAGAGCCATTGTGTATATTCATCTCACTGAGGAGTTTCCTCTTTTTTGACTGATCTTCTACTTTACCAAGCATGATTGCTTTCTCTAGGGAATCTAAGAAATTAAAAATTTATATTTTACAGATGAAACTGGGTATTTCTGTCATCACAGGAGACTAGAGCGAGGGCTACATGGTGGAGGGGACCTGGGGGAGGGTTTGTAAAACAATGAAAGAATCTTTTCTTTTACTTTTCCATAATTTTTGGACTCATGTACTTATAACTTGTTAGTCAAATTTGTGTCTTCTAGGTTGCAACACCCCCATGATACATCTTCAAGGATATGAACATGTACGGCCAAGCACAATCAATAAGAGTGCATCTAAATTCCAAAATCAATCTCCATAATAGTCTATGTGTTTCCTACTGCCAAAGGGGCCCTTTAGAGTAGTGAGAGAAGATCTTCACCCTGAAACCCACAGCGTCCCTTTTCAGCAGGAAGTAGCTAAGAGAATACGCCATCCCCTTTTCCTTATGACTCAGGGTGAAGTCTCTCTCAGGGAGGAGTGATAGGGAATGGCAAAGGACACACTGACAAAGAAGATTAATCAGAACTGGCTTTGACAAGCACTGTGGCATTTGGACAAGAACAAACTGGGAGAAGGGTAGAGAGAATAGTGCAACAATGAATGAGTGGAAGCCCAAAATCTCTGTAAATGTTTATGAAAATTAATAAAATATAATTATAGGGGGAAAAAAGGAATTAAATTGGCAATTGGAAACCTTGAAAAAAAAATTTATATTTTACAGATGAGGAAAAATGAACTTTATTTTTGTGGTCCCAGAATCCATGACTAAGCCCAGCAAAGTCAATTTGCATAATTGACAACAAAAAAAGGTGTTAGAAACGGAAAATGGTTTCACAAACATGTTAGAAGTGTTAAAAAATTATTTTTGTTTTTTAACAGATGTTATAAATCTATTTTGGCAATGTCATATGCAACATGGCTGACCTTTTAGCTGAATTTTTAAAAATAAATAAATGTCAATTAAGTAAATAACATGTGTGAAGACACGGAACCAGATAAATCTAAGGAACCATCTGTAATTTAGTTAGACTAAGTAAATTGTCTTTTCCATCTCATCTAGATTAAGAGAGGAGATGACTCCTTAAATTATAACTTTCTTGCTGATCCAGAATTCTTCTACTTCTTTAGGTTTCATATTGTGGTCTTAAGGCTTTATTATTCAAATTAACTTTCCTAGCCATTGACTTTGACTTCGTCATGTGAATGGGTGAGAATATGTGAAAATGTATGTTATCCTACTCACAGCAGGATTGGTAGTCTTACCACTAAATTGAGCAGATTCAGTGGCAGATTTTTAGATCTCACCACAGCAAAGAAGAAGGAAGAATGTAGTGCATGCCCTTCAGGGCCAGAGATTCTTGAACTTGGCAGACCAAGAAAAGCAGAAAACCAGAGACCCGACAGACATAACTGAAATAGAGCTTATTTTGAGACTGCTATCTCACAGACCCAGAGTTTTTACCCAAGTTTGTTGGAGCACTGGCTGGAGAGCCATAATTGGCAGGACTAAGAGACATCATGCTTGGAAGGGTGGATAGACAGCGCAGGAGAGTGAGACCCTGGATGAGATGGATTGATACAGTAACTGGGACGATGGGGGTTGGTGTATTGGCTCAGGACAGGAAAGGGTTCAGAAGTGCTGTACATAGGGTCTCTATGCATTGCAGACGACTCACAGACGACTCAGTGGAATATAACAACAATAACTTAGTATGACAGGTTTGGAAGCAGGAGTGGCATCCACTTCCTAAACAACATGCCTCCAGAAACTCTTATGAACTTTGATAAATGTCACTAATTGTAGAGAGGCTTCAAGCCTTTTGTTAATAAGGCCACTATGAATCATGCTCAACTTGAAGGCAGTCAACAACAACAAGGGATTTATAACACGGGCCTAAAGCTGCTAGGCTGAAGGCTGAACTGCCTCTCAGCACATTTTAGAAGCTTTCCTGACTGAGGGATTGTATCTGCTATCCACTTGAATTATAGCCTTTGACTTCCCTAATAAACTTAATAATCATGAATATCATTCTGTGTGTTTTGTGAACTATTGCAATGGATTTTAGACCTAGTAGAGCAGTAAGATTAGAGTTGGAATAAGTAAGCAGAGATATGGGAACATGAGGAACATGCCTGACCTCATTGGAACTGGTTGTGTGTTGTGAATATTGTTGGTGGAGGCAGTTCCCAATTGTGGAGTTGGTAAAGTTCAGATATGGCTATCTCCACCTTGCCCTTGCTCCTTTTACATATATAAAAATACACAGCATTTAAATCATGACCATAGGCATCACCAAACATTTGCTTCTTGACATCTCTGTCTATGTATGACTCATAATTGGAACGTAAAGAAAAGAGATATTTTAAGATGACATGAACGTAATTGGCCTGTCTTCTTGAAAAATCTTACCCTTCCACATTTGGCCTGATAAAACTGTATAATTTTTTTTTTTCTTAGCTGATCAGTTGTGATGGAAAATGAGATCTTCCTTTTTATGCTGTTTTGATTTTGAGGTTTAATTAGTGTTGCTTCCGGGGAATTCAATGCTTTAATTAATGATGTGCCCTGAATCTCTTAAGTGAAGAATGCCACTGAAAATGTGAATATGTAATGAGCATATTTGCTTTATCCCAGTTAAGGAGTGTAGCTATATTGGGCTACTCCTTCTCTAAACAAGCACAAGGAACTCAGGTACCAAAAGAAGCTATGCTGACAAAGTTTTATTTGTAAATTTTTTTTTTCAGGTCAAGGGTTTTGGTGGGTTTTTTTTCTCTCTAAGTTTAATAGTTAGTCCATTAATAAGGAGGGGAATATAATCAGTCTCCTTGGTTAAATTTTAGATCAAGAAAACAAAGATTCTCAGCACTGGATCAACTGGAAGCATTATCATAGATAGTAAAGAGATTGAGATTGCAACAGTTTTATTTTGCTTGGCTCCACAATCAACACACTCTGTATCAGCAGCCAGGAAATCAAGGGACAAATTGCATTGGGAAAGTCAGCTGTCAGGGACCTCTCCAGAGTACTGAAGTATAACAATGCCAGTCTGGAGATGGAGGTGCGCCTGATCCAGACCATAGTCTTCACAATTGCTTGTTATGCATCAGAGGGCTGGACAATGACTAAGAATGATAGAAAGAGAGTTGATATCTTTGAGCTCTGGTGTTGTATAAGAGTGTTGCATATCCATGGACTACCAGGAAAACAAACAGGTTCATCCTAGAGAGGGTGAAGCCAGCCTGCTCTTTGGATACAAGGATTCTGAGACTTTGTCTGACATATTTTGGGCATGTTGGAAGGAAGGCCAGCACTTGCAGAGGGACATCATGCTTAGAAGGGTGGAGGGATGAAGAAAGAGAGGAAGACCCTTGATGAGATGGATTGATACAGTGACTGGGGTAATGAGGGTAGGTGTGTCAGAGAAAGTTAAGTTGACACAGATAGAGCAGGTTTCAGAGCTGTTGCACATAGGGTCGCTATGAGTCTAAAGTGACTCAATGGCACATAACAACAACAACAATTAACTATTTAAAAATCAACAAACTAAGGTCTAAATTAAGCTTTCTTAATCTCAACACATTTTGAATCAAATGTTAAGTAGCATATTTGGTCTCTAACCATCAGATACAAGTTGCTTCTTCCATTTGTGACAGTCATGTTTGTCTCCAGACATTGACAAATGTCTTTGGGAGGTTAAAAATCTCATGTTTAAATTAAAGCCTTATATTTCAGGAAGATCTGAGAATGGTATATTGCTAGTGTTCTTAGGTGCCATCAAATCCAGCTCTAACTCATAGCAACCTCTCATATAACAGAATGAAGTGTGACTCTTTTCTTCATCTTAGAGTTTTCACTTTGACTGAGCTTATAACTGCAGTTACCATCCCAGTCAATCTCACTGAGAGTTTTCTTTAACTTTACTAAGCATGGTGTCTTTCTCCAGCAATAAGTCTCTCCTGATAACATTTCTAAAGTCACAGAGACAAAGTCTCACTACTCTTGCTTCTAATGCGTAAACTTCCTCAAGGACTGATGTGTTCTTTATTGCAGCAATCCATGTTATGTCCAATATTCAACACTATGATTCAAATACATCAACTCTTTTTCAATCTTCTGTTTTTCATTGTCCTGTTTTCTCATGAATATGAGAAAATTGAGAATACCTTGGCTTGGGTCAGGTGCACCTTAGTTCTCAAAGTGACATGTTTGGAGGCCTCTTGAAGGTTTGCCTGATGCAACATATCACCTAATTGTTTGACTGCTGCCTCCATGAACCTAGTTAATTCAAGAACAAAAACACTGACAATTTCAATTATTTTATCATTTATTATGATACTGTTATTGATCTAGTTATAAGGATTTTAATTTTCTTTTGTGGTCAGATGAAACCCCTGCTGAAGTAGTTTGCCCTCAGAAATAAATTCTTGAAATTGTCTTCACCTTTGGTAAGCAAAACTGTGTTATAGGTATGTCTCAGTTTGTTCATCAGTCTTCCACCAGTCCTGATGCTACATTCTTTTTTACATAGACAAGCTTCTCAGATTACTTGTTCAGTATACAGATCAAATAATTAAAGAATATAAACTTGCAATATATCTTTCTAAGCAGTCTCTGCTTATTCCATTCTACTTTCTCTTAAACCATCTGCAGATTTTTCATGAGCACAAATATGAGTTCTGGAATCATTCTTTTTCACAATATAACTGATAACTTGTATTTATCATTTGGAAGACATTGTTCCTGGTGTTTTGGAAAATATAAAATTTTTAAAGCATTATTTAACACTGAAAAGGGCCTTAAGCCTCCAGTATAGACCCACATCTGCTTCTTACTAGCTTTGCATCATTAAGCATTTCATTTACCCTTTCTGAGTTCCATTGTTTTATAAAGAAATAGGTTTTACAAATGTATCATGAAAGTTACATGTATTTGCAACTGAATAAATAATCTTATTTAAAGAATCCACAGGATAAGATAGAGTTCAGATCTGTTGTTTAGAATCCCTATGAGTCATGCATGACTCAGTGACACCTAAAAACAACAATCTAATCTGCTTAAGGTTTTGAGTGAAGTTTTACATTAATGAAAACACATTGACATGTTAATCAAATGCACATAAAACTTGCACTTAGAATGGTCATCACTTGAAAGAGAGCACAAGAATTTAAAATACTATGAATTTTTTTTAAAATTCACATGTGCTTGCAAATAGGTAAATGTAGAGTTATGCATTTGGACTAACAAGGTCACATTATATTACACTGAGAAGACATAAGTAACAAACTATACTATGGAAAAAAAGTATTCTAAAACTTTGAATAAAATCCTAGTTAGTTAGAGAGAGTGCAGCAGCCAGGGAAAAGTTCATTTCTGACTGCATTGTGCACCATCACCACCAAAGACAATTACAAATGTTAGAAGGTGAGCTCAGGCATAAGAAATACCCATCATGCTACACAAAACCTGAGAGGGCAGGTGCAGAGAGGTATATGACTTTGTCCCCCTCACCCTAGGCTTCATAAAGATAGTCCAGCAGTCAGGAGAAAACTGGTCCCAGGCTACACTGTGGGCCACCAATGACAATTACAGGCTTTGGAAGAGGCAGTCAGGAGAAAACTGGTCCCAGACTACACTGTGGGCCACCAATGACAATTACAGGCTTTGGAAGAGGCAGGCAGAACTAAAACAAGATTCTCAAAGGGCTGTACTGTCATCCAGAGAAAAATTGAAGGACTTTAGGAAAGACAAGCTTTCCCACTGCACAGGACCAAAAAAAAAGGACTCCTTGTTTAGCAAGTTGCTCTATACCATAAAGGGGATACTTTAAGTCTGCAACTAATCAATAACATAATAAAGATAGAAAACTATCAACATCCTATGCAGACACAATAGAAATGGCTTAAGAAATAGCAAGAAAAATTTCATATAATGTCAGGAAAGCAGTAGGCAGCTCCAAACATTTTTTAAAAAACAAATAAGCCTTTGTCTAAAAAAAGCAGAGATATTGCAAACTCTATTAAAATCTCAAAGAAAGAGAGGCAGAAGAAATATATTGACTTTGAGTCATAAAAATAGCTATGGAAGAAGCCAAACATAAGAGATAGAATATAGAGTCAGTGAGCTTGAAGACAAGAACATCAATGAGAACATACTAGAAAAAAAAAACCAGAGAGGAGACAGAAGGAAAATGAAGAAAACATTAGCGTCATGTGGGATAACATCAAAAGGAACAATATATGTATGAGTGGAATTCCAGAACACAAGGAAAATATGGAAAATACTGAGGTACTAGAAGAAAACTTTCCAGGCATTATGAAGAGCATGAAAACCACATTCAAGAAGCTGAGAGAATCCCAAACAGACTAGACACCAATGAAAAACAAGATATGTCATAGTCAAATTCTCCAAACTCAAAGTTGAGGAAAGAATCTGAAAAGCAGTGAGAGAAAAACAAAGTGATACCTACAAACGAGAACCAATGAGATTAAGTTCTGATTTCTCAACAGAAAGTACTTGAGCAAGAAGATGATAGAATGGTATACACAGAAGGTTAAAAGCAATTCTAAGGGAAGTCCTTCACACAGACACCAAAAAAAGTGGATGGACCATACTATCCAGAAACAACAAAAAAGAAACATAGCAAAATGGCAGTGATAAAACCTAGCTTGTTAATAATCACACTTAATGTGAATAGATGAAATGCACCAATTAAGAAAGAAAGAACAGTTGTTCAAAAGTTGTCCATGACTCATAGCAACCTGGTGAATAATAGCTCTGAATCCTGCCTTTCTTAAGCCAGACATGTTGACTCCAAGACACCTAACCCCAATGCTCCAGTTACCATTTCAATTCATCTCATCCAGGATCTTCCTCTCCTGTGCTGTCCCTCCACCCTTCCAAGCATCATGTCCTTCTCCAAGAATTAGTCCATCCTGGGCATGTGCACATAGTGTGTAAGATGGAACTTCAAAGTCCTTGCCTCCAAAAAGAAACTTTATTTCACCATTTCCAAGACAGACCTATTTGTTCTGGCAGTCCATGGTATGTTCAATATTCTTCTCCAGCACCACAACTCAAAGGCATCAATTCTTCTTCTTTCATCTTTAGTCATTGTCCAACTCTCTGATTCATAGCATAGTAAGTAGTTAGTAAGACTAGTGGAATGAATTAAAAAACCAAACATTAATATGCTGCCTGCATACATACAAGAGACACATCTAAGAAACAAAGAGGAAGACAGACTGAAAATCAAAGCATGGGGGGAAAAATACACCAAGCAAGTGGCACTCATAAAAAAGATTGATAATATTAATCTCTGAAAAAAATAGACTTCAAGTTGAAAATCTCACACAAAATTAGGAAGGACACAATAGCAATAATATGGAAACAGCCGAATTGACCAGCAACAAATGAATGTATTGAGAAATTGTAGTCCGTGATGAAATACTATGCAGCATTCAAGATCAACAATTTCAAAAAATATTATATATAGCATCATTATTCACCATCACAAGAACATAGAAAAAGCCCAGATGTCCAACCACAATCAAATAAATTGAGAAAATATGGTATATTCACACAATGGAATACTATGCAGCATGCAAGAACAATAATTTTATAAATTACTACCTAACTTGGGAAGACCTGGAGAACATTATGCTGAGTGAACTAACTCAATAAGGACAAATACTATATAAAACCATTATTGTAGAATGAGTATGAAGATTTAAGGAAAGTGGAGGGTGGAAGCAGAGGGGTAAGGATGGGCAGGGTCACACAATTTGAAGAGTGAGTGGGGTGAAGGAAATGGAAACGATCAGAAGTGAAAACATATTGGAACTTTGTAAATAAGTCAGTATAAAAATATACTATACAACGTGGGAGAGGCTGGAATGCATTATACTGAATTAACTCAGTTTTATAAGAGGAAATACTGCACAATACCATTAATGTAAAAAATAGAAGGATAACAAGTCAGATGTGTACGAAGTCTAAAGGGGGAAGGGACGTGGACAGAGAGGTTGAAGAGGTGTGGAATCACGGGTTTGCAGAGTTTGGTGGGCACAAGGAGGGGGTGAAGGAGTTAGGAAAGATCCAGTCGGGTCCTGAAAAGATCGGGTAATAGTGGGCATTGATGAATGGTAGTTAATTATTTAAAACACAATGTATGGCAATGATTATATGAAACAATACAAATGAAGGAATGTATAATATATGCCAATGAAACACATTGTGTAACAATTTTATATGCAAACCAATATAAAATAAAAATAAATTTAAAAATTATAACCAAGAAAAGAAGAATCTGAATAATTCATTTTTTATAATAACTCATAGATGACTGTGAAAAGGAAAAGGTTATCATGAAGACAGCCAGCTAAGACTTACTTCTACTAATTCCATAAAGGGGAACTCTTCCCATGAACAATATTCACAGCACAAAAGTAATTCCTATAAGGATAGACATGTCCCACATATTCCCACACTACTTCCAACACAAATATCACTGCTCTGTTGGGTCCTAAATCTGTTGCAACGACTACACAGACTTTACAGAAACATTCATGGTTAAAGAACAGGCTATCATTAAGGTTGGCAGAAGAATACAGTCCCTCTGTCCAGACAGCTTGTCAAGGATGGTCAGAGGCCCTTTAACCTCCAGCTTCATGGCTTAGATCAGCATTACGTTAGTCCAAGATCCCTTAGTCCTGTAAGTTATGGCATTTCCCCCTCAATCTTCCAGCAAGTGTAGATGAAATTCTCTGGCTTTGGTTCTGTGCAACAACAGTTTCAAGTCAGGTCTCTATTGGGTTAGTCTCTGGTTCTCTGCTGAGGCTGCAGTTGCCCTTGTGTAGATTCTGGTCTGAGTGGCATCAAAGTACACACTTATTCCTTGTTGATGCTGAGATTCCCAATTTCTGCTTCTGAAACTAGTTCATTTGAATCTAATAGGATGTTGAGGTTAGTTGAGGTTAGGTTTGTGAATAGACTATCATGAGCTATTTGTATTATCCAGCCCATTTATGCAGCAAAATCAAACTCATGGCTAGAGAAGCTATTTTGAACAATAAACCCACTACATTGCACTGACTCTCCAGTGGGTTTTCAGAGGCAGTAAATCTCACAGGATTAGATTGGTGACCTTTCTCCCACACAGCAGCTGATGGATTAGAACTGTTTGCCTTTGGGTACGCAGCACACCTCCTTACTCACTTGACCACCAGAGCTCTGAATAAGTCAATTAGGATTTGTCATTTAGATAAAAGCAGCATTAGGTCCTTAATAACTCAGTGCTAGTGTGTCAGAACCAACTAATAATTGACCTTCCAGTGAGTTTCCAAGACTATAAATTATAAGGGAGAAGAATGTCCACCTTTCTCCTGCTGAACTGTTTGAGGATTCAAAATGCCAGAGAGACACAGTCATTGAGTTAGAGCAGACAACTCCCTGCAGACTAGGCCACCAGAGCTCCTAGAGTCTACAATAATAGCAACAACAACAACATTTATCTTTTTCTACTATGTGCTGTTTGTACTTACTTTATTTCAATTGGAAAAAAAAAATCTGGGTTAGAGTGTTCATTTGAAGCCTAACTCATTTAAGAAAACACACAATACACTTTGAAGTTTCCCAAGGAGAATAACCAAAACAGTTCATATTCGTCTTGGAATTTCATAATTCAACTAACAAATATTTATTGAATGCCCAGTAGGAAGCAAACACTGTTTAATCTCTGAGGATTCAGCCATGCCCTAATCAAACAAACTTTCTGCCCTTGGGAGGTAATATTCTTTTGAAAGAGATGGATAATGAACACAATTATTAGTAAATCAGATTAAACATTAGATAGTAACTTGAAAAGATGGATATGAACCAGGGACAATAAATGGGAAACATTTCTAGAAAAATCTCATTTAAAAGTGAAATTTGAGAAAAGACTTGAATGAAGAGAGGTGGCAGTTAGGTATAAGAATAACAGAGACCAAATAGGAGTCTGATATGTCTGAGAAATAGCCAGAAGGCTAGTGCATATGTAAGTGAGCAAGGAGAACAACAGGAGAAGATGACATCAGAAAGTTCAAATCATATCAGCCTTTGAGTTACAATAAAAGAATCTTATCATTTGCTTTGAGGAAAATGGAAAGCCATGTTGCCTTGGACCAGAGTATAGAAGAGAAAATTGGTAGAGAGATGTGATATAAGAAGAGAAAAAGGGGAGCTCTGGTGGCCTAGTGGCAAGAAGCTGCACTGCAATCCCAGAAGCACATGGTTCAAATTCACCAGATGCTCTGCCGGGAAAGGAGGGACAATCTCCTCCTGTACCAATCAGATCTGATCTGACGGTACACAGACACACACACAAAATAATAATAATAATAAAATTTTTTAATTAAAAAAAAGAACAAGAGAAAAAGAAAAGTTGATACTGACTCTGAGATTTTCAGTCCATGAAGATGGAGAGGTAAAGAGCCATGAATTAAAATCAGCATGATTGAAATGAAAAGATATAGGGTAGATAGGCAAGTTGAATGGTCTAAAAATAACATGAAAAGAGAAGACTAATTGTAAAAGGGTATTTGAATGATTATCAGAACGATAGGCCTCAAAACTAAAATGTGTCAGATACACAATTAAATTTAGGCTAAGAAAGAAATGACACATGGAATGGGTTACAATGTGAGATAGTGATGTCATGATCATAGCAGCATTAGTGTATGTTTCCTTTGAAGCAGGTATTATACAGGATTTTGGATTGTTATTTCATTTAATCCTTAACTCAATCCATTTTGCAGATGAGTAAATCATAAATTGAATGGTTAAGTTATGCATAGTATAGTACATAATTAGATTAGCATGTCAGACTATAAACTGACATCTTTGCTCTTGAGCACTTAAAAGAGATTTTTTACTTTGACTCATGCCCTTTTAACTTGTTAGTTAAATTCATATCTTCTAGGCTGCAACACTTCCATGATACATCTTCAAGGATATGAACATGTACGGCTAAGCACAATTGATAACAGTGCATCTAAATTCCAAAATCAATCTCCATAATAGTCTATGTGTTTCCTACTGCCAAGGGGGCCCTTTAGAGTAGTGAGAGAAGACATTCACCCTGAAACCCACAGCGTCCCTTTTCAGCAGGAAGTAGCTAAGAGAATATGCCATCCCCTTTTCCTTATGAATCAGGGTGAAGTCTCTCTCAGGGAGGAGTGATAGGGAATGGCAAGGGACACACTGACAAAGGAGATTAATCAGAACTGACTTTGACAAGCACTGTGGCAATTGGACAATTAAAACAGACATTGGCCGGGGGGGGGGAAGAAGAACGAACTGGGGATGAGGGTGGAGAAAACAGTGCAACAATGAATGAATGAAAACCAAAAATCTCTGTAAATGTTCATTAAAACTAATAAAATTTAATTTTAAAAAAAGACATCTTTAATTTAAAAAAAAGAGATCTTTGACAGCAACAAAACACACCTTTTGGGTTTTGGGCTGCTGCCACCATGGATACTGACTGTGGACCCAAGTGAAAGGAAATCACTGACAACTTCTATCTTCTCTCCATCTATTATGTTATTCTCTTTCGGTACAGTTGTGAGAATTTTTTGTTTTCTTGGTGTTAAGTTATACATTTATTGCAGGTAGTAGTCTTTGATCTTCTTCAGTAAGTTCTTCAACTCTTATTCACTTTCTGCAAGTAAAGTTGTATCATCTGCATAAGTCGGTTGTTGATAAATCTTTAGATTAACAAAATTTATAATACTGAATCAGTTGATATTAATTTTCCTGTTATTATACAATTGCTTGCTTCAATGAGTAAGTAATTTAAAACACAAGATACAAAATACAAATAAATATACAAAATTTTGTATACAAAATACAAATAAAAGAGCAAGATGAAAACTAGTTAAGTTTCTATAGTGACACTTTTTTCAAGGGCCTATGAACTGAAAAAGGAAAGTTTTTTGTACTTTATATAGTGTGCAGTTCTCCAAGTAGCAGAAATTTGCCTATATTTCTTTAATGATACTGAGAATAGGAATCCCAGAACATTAACTATGTTTATGGAAAACCTGTACACAGACTAAGAAACAATCACTAAATGATTCAACAGAAGATATACAATGGGTTATTGCGTGGTTTAAAATCAGGAAAGATGTTTGTCAAGGTTGTATCCTTTTTCCATGCTAATTCAATGTGTATGCTGAGCAAATAATTTCAGAAGCTGGATTATGTGAAGAAGAATGTGACATCAGAATTGGAAGAAGACTTAAAACACCTGTATGATGCAGATGACACAACCTTTATTTCAGAAAATGAAGACCTGAAGCACTTACTTAAGAAGATTACAACACAGACTCTTCTATGAATTGTATCTCAACAGCAAGACAACAAAAAATACAACAGGACCAACAGACAAAAACAGGATGATAGGTGGAGAAAAGATTGAAGTTGTCAGTGATTTCATTTTACTTGGATCCACAATCAGTACTGTTTAAAGACTTGCCTGTCCCTGACCCAAGTAAAAGTATTTTTAATTGCTTCGTATTTATGTGAAAGCTGTTTAATGAACAAGGTAAAACAGAAAAAATTTCTTTGAGTTGTGGTGTAGGTCAAGAGGATTATATATACAGACTGCCCAAATAATAGACAAATCTGTCTTGGCAGAAACATAACCTTGAAAGCAAGGATGGTAACACTTCACAGTACATGCTTTCATCTTGCTGTTAGGTGGTGCCAGTCCATGTAAAAAGACATCATGCTGGGGAAAGCAGAGGGTCAGAGAAAGAGAGGAAGATCCAAAGGAGATGAATTGACTTAATGACTGTAACAATGACCTAGGACATACTGGATCACGAAGATGATGCAGGATAGTACAAGATTCCAATATGTTGTCCATAGGAGGTTTTTGAGTTATAATTAAATTCTAAGGCACCTAACAACAACAACAACATATTTCTTTTTAGACTAAGGGAGGGTTACATAATCTGAAAATCTGAAGCATAATCTTGAGGCTACAAATGAGCAATTTTCTGTTGGACTACTGTTATCTAATCCCATTATTTCTGGGTTTATTTTTGGCGGTTGTTTTGTTTTTGTTTGTTTTGTTTGTGGGGTTTTTTTTCCCTACTTTGGCCACTTGAACTATTGAGGCTTTAGGTTTGGGTATAGTCTGATTTAATAAATAAGTTGGGATTCAAATTTCCTTGATACTGATCTATTTGAGTTAAAGGTGATTTTGTCATTATTATAGAACAGTTCTATGAAGGCATTTGTGTGGATCACAAAGAAAATGTGGCTAATTTTGAAAAGAAAGGGAAACCCACAACACTTGATTGTGCCCATGCACAACCTATACGTGGACCAAGAGGCAGTTGTCAGAAAAGAGCTAGGAAACACTGCATGGTTCAAAATCAGAAAAGGAGCACTTAAGGAATGCATCCTGTCTCCATACCTTTCCAATCTGTATGCAGAACAGATCTTTTAGGAGTTTGAGCTTTATAAGGAGCAATATGGCATCAGAATTAGAGGAAGATTCATCAACAGTCTACGCAATGCATATAACTTTGCTTTCAGAAACTGAGGAGGATCTGAATAATTTTCTGAAGAAAGTCAAGGACTGTAGTCTTCAGTATGGATTGAAGCTAAACATCAAGAAGATTCTCCTCAAAGGACCAATTGACAGCATGATACATGGGAAAGAGATTAAGGTTGTTAGTAATGTCTGCTTGCTCTGCTCCACAATCGACACTTTTGGCACCAGCAGTCAGGAAATCAAAAGACAAATTGTTTTGGGAAAGTCTGCTGTCAGGGACTTTTTCAAAGTGCTAAAGAGTAATGATGTCAGTCTAGGGACTAAGAAGTGCCTGATCCAGTACATAGTCTTTACAATTACTTTTTATGCACCAGAGAGCCAGATAATAACTAAAGATGACAGAAGAAGCAATGCCTTCGAATTGTGGTGCTGCAAAAGCATATTGAACATCTTATAGACTGCCAAGAGAAAAAACAGGTCTGTATTATAGAGGGTGAAACCAAGTTTCTCCTTGCAGACAAGTATTCTGATGCTCTATCTCACATACTTTGGGTACCTGGCCAGGATAGACCAGTCCTTGGAAAATAATATCATGATTGGATGGGTGGAGTGACAAAGTAGGAGAGGGAGACCCCACATTGACACAGTAATGGGGTAGTGAGGGAAAGTGTGTCAGAGTCAGTGATATTGGCTCAGAATCAGGCAGGATTCAGAGCTGTGTTACACAGGATCACTATGATTTGCAAGTGATTCAATGGCACATAACAACTATAACAACAGCAACAGTATGATTCTTTATTTCTATAGAAAAACAGTCACACCCAGGCACACAAGGGATTCTCCGGGTTTTGAGGCAAGTTTTTTACCACTCCTGAAGAGGACTGTAGGGATATACCTGTTTCCTAAATTATTCCTACTGCATTATATGAGTATCCACCAACGCTGCTGTCAGAAATCTGTATATATACTGATTATTTGTGTGTTACAAATTCATTCTTAGGCATGCGGCTTTTAGGATCCAAATTTTCTCTTCTCTCTCTCTTTTTTTGTTGTATTAATATGACAGTGTCAATTTGAATGAGAAGGAAGAAAAAGATGGTCAGGTTTTCCCTTTCATCTATATCATGCCTGAAGTTGGCAGCCTCTCCTCTCAGCTTTGGGACTCAGCAATTACCCATGCTCTTTTAATATTAACAGTGTGCCATAGCAGGGGGTAGTTTTTGAAGTTTATCTGAATTCTGCGGTTGATATCATTCATATTTTCTTTATTTCTTCCAGAATTTCCTTGACAATTCATTGAGAATGTTGGACTGTCATTGTTACCTTCCTGTCTTTTAATCTTTGTTTCATATTGTTCCTTTGGCTCTCTGGTCAGTGATTTATTTAAAAAAAGAAAATCTGTATTTTCCAGTTCAATAAATTTCTCCACTATTGAATCTATTTGCTTCTTTCTAATTGTATTGCTGTCCCCATTCCCCCCCTTTCCATCCCTAGAATCTGTAGGTTGTTACTGTTAGGTACCATCGAGTCTCGAGTTGAGTCTGACTCATAATGACCCTATAAACAGTAGATCTGAACACTGTCCTGTGTCACCTTCACCCTCCATATGTATAACTGTTTAATGTTTGTCTCTGCAATTCTGATAATCTCTTGTGTCTTTATAATATTTTTAATATTCCTTTTTACATTTAAACATATATAAGACATAACTAATATTTTTAGTCTGATTATTCCAATTCTTACTTTAGTCCTATTATTCCTATTCTTCCCTGTTGTAATCTGATTTTGCTGTTCTGCAAATTGTCACTTACCAAAGTTTCCTTCCTTCCCTGTTTGTTAATTTTTAATTTTAACTTATTTCTCTTATAGAATTTCTCTCTTAGAAAAATCTTTGATAATTCATTGAGCTTATATTCAAAGTGCTTTTTTTCTAGAAGAAACTTGATTTCTCTTACATGTTGCTGGAAACACTACTAATTTGCTTAAATTACTCATGATTTGGAATTTTCACATAAAGTGGAAACCTAAAACCTAAAACCATGAGAATGTATATTTGCACTGAGAATTACTGGGAGAGAATTTTCTTTTTCTTTTTTTCTCTTACTTTTTTACATAAAGCTACGATTAAGAAAGGTAAGTGTTTTTATGGTTCAGTAGAGGTAGATGGTTTCTAGTTCACAAGGTGAGGTTATTACTTTTTATGATGGTGGCTTCTTAGAAGAATTCTTTGCTCCAGCCTCCAATTCTACTGAGGCATCTGGTTTCATCTCCTATAATCGATGTGTGATCTATTAAACCCAGGTTCCAGTGGCACAATGTGCAACTTGTTGGACTGTTAATGGAAAAGTTGATGATTGGTTGACAAACAACGGCTCCACAAAAGAAAGACTGGAGTCTCTTCTTATAAATATTTCTATCACTGGGCATTTGATGAAGGGTTAGTTTGACTTGGACTTGACTCAGTAACAGTGGGTTTCTGTTTTGGTGTAGCAATCAGAAAGCACCTGCATAAATAACCTGACTTTAGCACAAGCAAGGGTAGAACTTGCTCTGCATTTCTCAAGCTGAGAGAACTGAAAAATGAATCTAAGCCTTGAGTCTCAATATTGAAAGATGTTATAGGCAATGTACTGAATGACCTAGGAAGCATCAAAAGCAAGGATTTTGAAGCTCCATCTTACATACTTGGGGCATGTGGCTAGAAGGGACCAGTCCTTGGAGATGAACATCATGCTTGGAAGGGTGGAAGGACAGTGCAGGAGAGGAATACCCAGGATAAAATGGATTGACTCAGTGACTGGAGAAATGGGATTAGATCTGTCAAAGACAATGATATTGGCTCAGAATAGGGCAGGGTTCAGAGCTAATGTACATAGGTTTGCAATGAGTCACAGGTGACTCAACAGTGCATAACAACAATATTCACTTTTCACTTAGTCACATGGTTAGGTTCCAAGACCAGGTCATTATAAAAACATCTGTATAATTTGAAAGTGAAGAAGGACCACATCAGATAACAAATGGAGACTACCTATGTCATTTAAAAAAAAAAGCACAGCTCCTCTGTGGAGAAAGAATTACCTTTACTAAGAAGATGTTGTGAAAAGTCCCTTGTGTGTGTGTGTGTGTGTGTGTGTGTGTGTGTGTGTGTGTCTTAATAGCACTTTATTTTTATTAATTTCAATGAACATCTACAGAGATTTTGGAATTCCATTCATTCATTGCTGCACCCCTTTCCCCGCCCCCCCCACCACCCACCCCCACCCCCAGTTTGCTCCTCTCCTTGAAAAGCAAAAGGAAAACTCCTTCATTGGTACACAATCCCCCCGCATACCTCTATATCATTGTATAACTGTCAAATCACATCAGTATATAGCTCCTTAGTTATGAAGATGGTAAAGTTTTATCTCACATGGTTTGGACATGTTACCAGGAGGAGTCAGTCCTAGAGAAGTATATAATTCTTGGTAAAGGTCAGCCAAAAATAGAGTCTTAATGAAATGGATGGATACAGTAACTGTACCAATAATCTCAAATGTAGCAATAATTGGTTAAGAATGACACAGAACCAAGTTCTATTACATACTGTTGAACATAGGGTTGCTATGTGTGAGTTGGAACCAATTTAACAAGTTTCCATAGCAATATAGTTGATAAGCGACTCAATGAGTCAGTGTATAAAAGATTGGGGTAGAAGAAGGTAGTGTAATCCAATTTATATTTGGAGAAACATCACTCAAGTTACAGAGCGGAGAATAGATTGGAGGACACATGAAAAAATGTCCAGAGATATTTTTTAGGAGTTCTTTTTCACAGTACCCCAGGTAGGAAATGGGATCGTCTTGGACTAAAATATTTGATATGGAAATGAGAAAAAGTAGATCAATTAAGAAACTATTTACATGGTAAAACAGCCATGACAGGGGATTCAGGCGACCTGGCAGCCTAGTTCATGGGAAGCCACTGCTGCTAATCAGAGGGGCATTCTTCTCTAGCAATTCGAATCTACAAATGGCTCGAGAAGAGGAAGATGGGCAATCTGGTCCCATGCAACTTACCATCTCAGAAACCCAATGGAAGGTCAGCTATGAATCAGTTCCAACTCATTGACACTGAGTGAAATTGTATATCACTCATTATTTTGTGAAATCATAATTGATTAATATCTGACCCTCCATTAGATTTCTGAAGCTGTAAATCATACAGGGGGAGACTCTCTACCTTTCTCCCTCAAGGCTTATAGTGGATTTGAACTTCCAGAGATGAATGGTCCATGGATTAGCAGAGGAACTCCCAATGTAATTATGAAAAGATGTCAAGATTTTTGAGTTACTAGCTGGTAACTGTGTGAATGTTAACAGCATTCACTCAAATACAACACTAAAAAGAACCAAGATGGGGAACAAGACTATGATTCACACAGAAATAGTCCAACAAATTAGTCATCTGTCAGTTGCAAGTGATTTAAAAACTCAACCCAATCTAGCTTAAAGAGAACTTGTAGGTAAAATCATGTTCAAAATGAAGTTCACATATGAAAGTGTGGTAAACTTAGATACCACAAACTCAGGCAACATTGTGCAAGTTAGTGGTGGTGGTGGTATTGCTTGCTGTCTAGTCCAGGACAACTCATAGTGATCCAATGAACAAAAGACCTGAATTCATTGTCAATAAGTCATAACCAATTTGAAGCCAACTGGATTTTCAACTAACTCACAGAGGAATAAATTGTCCATATTTCTCCCAAGGAACCACTGGTAGATTCAAACCCGCAAGAGGCTCTACTTTTGGATTAACAATCCACTTCCCTACAGACAAAGACACTTAGTGCTCCTCAGTGGAGCAGATACAGAGTAACCAAAACAAAATACAGCCATCATTTAAGGTGATCTAACAAGTGAATGGGCAGAATGTAG
>NW_006399755.1:35532291-35533672 GCF_000299155.1 Elephantulus edwardii | reverse complement strand
TTTAACCCTTTCCAGGATGAATCTGTTGGTTTTCTTGGCAGTCCATGGTACATTCAATACTAAAAATCCATTTTGAGTACTTACACAGGTCAAATCTCTATGTAAGTGGTAACAGCTCACTTGATAGCTCAGTACACAGGAACACAGACTGTAAGGGTGAAAAGTAGCATAGAATATACACAAGAAAATTCTCAGTTCTTTGGTAAAGATTCTATGAAATGTCTAGCAGATGTCCTTTTATAAAACAATTTCTTTCCAAATCAAAACCGCAACGAGGTACCATCTCACTCCAGTAATAATGGCAAAGTTTAACAGGGCAGCAAATAATAGATGTTTGAGAGGATGTGGCGAGAAAGGAACTCTTACACATTGTTGCTGGGATTGTAAAATGGTACAACCACTCTGGAAGGCAGTTTGGCACTTCCTCAAAAAGCTGAAAATAGACATTCCATACGACCCAGCTATTCCACTACTTGGAATATACCCTGAGAATATGAGAACTGAGGCACAAACAGATGTGTACACCAATGTTCATAGCAGCGTTATTCACCATCGCAAGAACATGGAAACAGCCCAAATGTCCAACCACAAATGAATGGATTGAGAAATTATGGTACATTCATACAATGGAATACTATGCAGCATGCAGGAGCAATAACTTTGTAAATTATTACCTAACATGGGAAGGACTGGAGAGCATTATGCTGAGTGAGCTAACTCAATCCCACAAGGATAAATATTGTTTAAAACCATTGTTTTAGAACAAGTATAAGGATCCAGAAGGGGTGAGAGTGGCTGGAGACAGAGGGATGTGGATCTTTAGGAGGAGAGGGGATTAATCATTAGATTATACTATTTGATGGGTGGCGGTGAGGGAAATTGAAATAATTTGTTAGAATTTGTATTTGGGTTTTGTAAATAAACTAGTAGGAGGGGGAAACCTGATTTCTCTGGCTTTCATTTAATAGACATTGTATAATGTGAGTTCACTTATTTTGGATTTTTCATTTTTATTAAGCACTCTGCTAGGTGTTAGTAGAGATGTGATAAGCCTCTGGTTTTAGTGTGCCTAGGTAAAATGCAGATAAGAAATTATTTCGTCCTGTATTGCTTGGAATTATTTTTATCTAAGAAAGATATATGACATACAATTTATCTTTGGGTGCTGCCTTGGTGTGACTGAAATTACAAAAATAGTTTTCACTTGTTTTTGTCATATGCCATTGACTTGCTTTCAACTCATAGCGACCCTATCTATGACAGCTCTGAACCCTGCTCTATCCTGTGCAAACATTATTGTCTCTGACACACCTAACCCCCATGCCCCAGTCACTGAGTCAACCCATCTCCCCAAGGGTTTTTCCTCTCTTATACCACCCCT
>NW_006399755.1:35523178-35525131 GCF_000299155.1 Elephantulus edwardii | reverse complement strand
AAACCCTATGAACTTGGAGAAATGAAGAAAGTTCATAGGGTCGCTATGAGTCACCTAAGACTTACCAACAACAACAACTCTCATAGGATTCAAAGGAAGCATTTGAAAAGATCATGGCTTGGACCCAGCACTGACACTATAATGAATTGTCATGTTTGGTTTGTGTTTTATTTTACCCTCCTGTCTCGAAAAGTTTCATGACCTTTTGTATCTTATGTTGCTGACACTTTCTAAAATGCAGTCTGTACTCTTATTTTTAAGATAGAAAAGTTTCTTATGGCTACCTGATGCTTCTGTATAGTCTGATCATTCTCAGACAGGATACAGCAAAGTTTATTTATATCCTTCCCAGAGTATCACACTTATAGGCAAATAATTAAAAATGTTCCACTTCCATTAGAAATGTTAATTATGATCACCTGGTCTCTATATATTTATTGGTGTTGAGTCTTTCCTGGCAATTAATAAGCAGTCTGCGAGAGGATACTTTGAAAACCATGCAAATATCCTGATACTCATCAAAATTTTCTCCTAGCTTTAACATATATTATGACACTTGTCTAATCTAATCTTATCCTCGATGGTTGCAGCATAATTAGTCCTTGTCAAGAGCCCTTCTTCTCCTTTGTTTACCTATTATCTATCTGTCATTTGTAAGAGTTCATGCTTTTTGATAGGTTGGCATTTATCACTGCATTTAATTATTTTGTTGCTTAAATCAGCTCAGATTTGGCCATTGGGAATCATTAAAAGCTCACTCTCCTGTCCTTAGGACATCATTATTAGTTTCTAGCATTTCCTTTCCTTCTGGTATAATAACACATTCTAAGTCGATCCTTCCTGCATCCATGAAATCAGTTCTTTTTCTAAAGAGTTCCATTGTTTTTAAGTGGGCAGATATTAGATAAAGACCTTGGTGACAGGTCTGATTGCTATTAATGGACAGGTCTTGCTTTTTAGGCTTTCAGAATACAGAGCTAGCTATGAATACCATGCTGTTGTTTTTGTGTACCACTGAGTCAGAATTAATCCATAGCTGACCCTCCAGGGAGTTTTCAGAGGCAGTTAATCACACAGGAGGAGATTGTTCATCTTCCCCTTGAGCTGCTTGTGGCTTTGAATTTGTACCACTGGGTACAAGTCATGGGAACAAATATACATGTATGTAAAAATACATAAAAATGCACGGGCGCAAAATCATGTGCTTGCAAGTGCATGTGTGTGCACATGTGCACCTAAACATACGTACATGCACAAATGCACACACACGAAATCAAAAGTTCTCAAATATCTACTATTTCAATTCATTCTTCAGAGCTCTTTCATGCCTCCTCATTTTATATTATCCTTCTTACATACTGAGACTCCCAGCATTTATCACATGTGCTGACATGCTTAATGCTATACGTCTAAAGTAATCTAAGAATATCACTGCAATTTAAAAAAAAAACCTACTTAAAATATCCTCCTTCAACACCTAAAAACAGATGCACATACACACAAACACACCACATTTTACTTTGCTCAAGGCAAAATAAGGTTACATAATCAGATCTGTGCTTATATATGAGTTGTCTGCCTGCGTGCCTGCCACCTTCTTCCTTATGCTTCTTCTTCCCTTTCCCTTCCATATTTCCTTTCTGCAAAATTAGAGATTAGGGTTTCCACTTTAAATACAATTAGATTAATTTATTTCTCTTTGCTTTCCAGTTTTATCCTGTGTTCTTATATGTTATCGTTGTTGTTTTCATAGGTAGGATACTAAAATGCTTGCAAAAGTTAACACTACACAAAAATGGCACATTCAAACCACAATGAGGTATCATCTCACTCTGGTAACGGTGGCAAAGTTTAACAGGGCAGCAAGTAGTAAATGTTGGAGAGGATGTGGTGAGTAATGAATTATTCTTCATTGTTGATGGGATTGTAAAATGGTCCAACCATTCTGGAAGG
>NW_006399755.1:35519523-35523078 GCF_000299155.1 Elephantulus edwardii | reverse complement strand
GCATAAATTCTCCTTCAATTTTCCCTAGTCATTACCCAGCTTTCTGATACATAGCAAGTAATTGCAAAGACTATAGCCTGGATCAGGTGCATCTTAGTCTCAAGACTGGCATCGTTGCTCTTCAGTACTCTGTACAAAGTCTGACAGCCAACTTTTCCAAAGCAATTCATCTTTTGATATCCTGGCTGCAGATGCCAAGAGTGTTGATTGTGGAGCCAAGCAAACTGTAGCTGTTGACAAACTCAACCTCTAATTTCCACAAGAGTGCTAAATTTCAGATAAAATGAACTCATACCCATGAGTCAAGTTCAACTCAGATCGACAGTACAGGGAAGAGTAGAACTGCCCCTTAGGGCTTTCAAGTCTGTGTTCTTTACGGAGTCTATTGCCACATTTGTTGCTTTTAGAGCAGTTTGTAGATTAGAAGGACAAACCTTTTGATTAGTAGTTAAGTGCTCCATCTCCGAACCACTAAGAACTTTCTAAAAAAGAAATTATGAACCAAGTTTTGTTTTTTTGGGGGGGTTTTGTTTTGTTTTGTTTTGGTTAGGAGTTTTTTGGTGGTTGTTGTTTTTTACTTTCTCTTCAATGTTCATTGAGCAACTAATAATTGTTAGCTTGACTTATCCAAAAGGCAGAGTTTTCAACAAAGGTCATTTGCTACTACCTATTGTACAGTGTAATTCCAAAGAGCAAGAGAATGATGAGGAAAAAGAGGAGTGAGGCAACAAAACCAAAAACCAGGACAAGAAAGTGCAGTTCACCTCTTGCTATTAGACACAATGGATTCTTGGGTCTTCCAATGCCTTTGACTGGAAAGTCAGAGTTTTAGAAAATGCTTTGTGGAACATTTAGTCAAAGTTACATCCAGGGTGGCCAATCCTCTCCACAAATCTGAGTTGTATATAAGTGGACAATGTCTCAGTGTCTACTAAGCAGGAGATGAAAACTATGCAACACTGCATTAGACAAAGCACCATGAGGCTGTTGTATTATGGAATTGGTCCCAGTTCATGCACAGAGGGCAACATAGTAGCTGGGGCTCAAACAAGAGACCAAAGGCCCCAGACACAGATAAGGAATACAAAAATATATGTGATACAATACTCAAAACACTCATTTCTGGTGAGTTGGAATAAACTCTTAAATGACACTTCAATGGCTGTCCAAGGCTGTAAATCGAACAGGAGGGATTGTTCATCTTTCTCCCATGGAACAACTGGTAAATTCACACAACCAGGGAAGCATAGCCTTTGCATTCATAGCACAACTGCCTTTGGACTATGCTTGACTTCCCTCTGATATAATAAGTAATGCTAAAACACCTGTCATAGATATAATGCTGCGAGACAGCATCTGGACACTACGCTTTGAAATGTCAACATTGTCATTTCCTTCTGGTGGTATAGTTCACAGGGAGCTGTGCTGCTAACCCTAAGTGGTGCCGCGAGTGCCTCTCTGGTGGTTCAGATTCAGCAGTGGGTCCCCTGTGGAAAGATGAGCAATCTACTCCTCTGGGATTTATCATCTCCAAAAGCCTGCTGGAGGGTCACCTTAGAGTCACTTCAGATTTGAAGGAAATAAGATGATGACACACCATTTGGGCATTATCAGGAAAGACACAGTTTCCAGATAGAGACATAGTAGTAAAACAAAGAGTCAGCAAAAAGGAGGAAGACCCTCAACAAAACTGATTGACCCTAAGCACAACAGAAATTGTGGGGATGGCGTAGGACCAGTTCAGGTATATATAACATTTTTCTATGAGTTGGACTTAATGGTACCTAGCAAGAGTAACAACTTAATAAGACAATTTGTTTTGGAATTTTAATGTCATTTTTAGTAAAAAAAAATAGATTCTGGTAGACTTCTTAACCAGAAATTACTTCTGTTTTTAAGAATGAAGACTTCTTTAGCTTCTTAAAAATAATATTGAGAAAGAAGGGATAAATTATGTATACTGCATTGAAACAGATGGGGAAGAGAACGGTTTAAAGGAATATATGCTTAGGTATTATTGTCCTGACAGGAGTCCAGAACAAAGGTTGCACAGTGGTGTGGACTTGAGGGGAAGGACTGTATAACAATGAAAGAATTTTTCTTTTACTTTTCAAAGAGAAGAGTAAACTGGGGGGGGGAGGGGGTGGATGGGCAAGGAAAAAAGTGCAACAGTGAATAAATGGAAATCCAAAGTCTCTGTAGACTTTCATTAAAATTAATAATTAAAAAAGTTACTGAATTTTAGTGTATTTTATACACCAAATTATGTTCCCATTTAACAATTTGCATGCATATTATTAAGTGACACTAGTTGTATCCCAAATTACATCAACATTCTCCTTATTTCCTCCCATTCTGATTGTTTCTGTTTCCATTTTCTTGCTTCCTTAACCTGACCTCAAACTTTTCATCTTTGCTTTAGGTAAATGTTGACCATCTGGCCTCAAATAAATTATTTTGTGAGTTAGACTGCGAGAGTCCAATAAAGGCAGAGTACAATGTAATACTTACATTGTTGTAGTTGTTACGTGCCTGTGACTCACAGTGAGTCTGTGTACAGTTGCTCTAAACTCTTTCCTATCCTGAGCCAGTCACTGACTCTGACACACCTACTCGCATTATGAACCAATTTGTTTTTTAGTTGAAAGATGACTTTTTGGATTAGTTTCTTTTCAAAGTTTAATAGATTTTTCTGTTTAATAGCATCGGGGTTTCTCCAGATTTCTGGTCCAGCAAGACTGACTTTTTTCTCTTTTTAAGATTTTAAATTGTGCCCAGCAATTTTCTCCCATTCTATTCAGGTCTGTCTTTTGCAGTCCTAGTCTGATGATTGGTAGTAGTAATTGGGCAATATCCATTTCTTCTACACTCTGCAAAAATGAAGCTATTGTTCTTGCACATAGTAGCCCAGTAACTGATTTCTTATTTGAGTCTCTTTTTTTGTTTTTCTTACTCTTTTGCTCCAGTTGAGTAGAGACCAATAGTTGTAGCTTGTTATTGTTATGTGTAGTTAAGTTCACTATGACTCATAGCAACTCTATGAATGACAGGTCTGAAAGCTACCCTATCCTGTGCCGCTCTCATCTTAGCTACACTTGAGTTCATTGTTAAGGTCATTGTATCAATCTATCTCATTGATGGTTTCCCCTTCCTTAGCTGACCCTCTACTTTTCCAAGCATGGTGTCCTTTTCTAAGAACCAGCCCCTCCCTGTGACACACTCAAAATATGTGAGACAAAGTTTCTCCACTCTTTCCTCTAAGGAGCACCCTGGCTGCACTCACCCTAAGACATATTTGTTCTCTTGGTAGTACTCTTAGTATTCTTCTACAGTATCACAACTCAAAATACCGATTCTTCTTATGTCATGTTTATTCACTGTCTAACTCTCAGATTAAAACAAGTTTGGAAGCAGGAGTGGCATCCACTTCCAAAATAGCTTGGCTAATTTGGTGGTGTCTTTTCCTGGCTTTGGTATCAAAGATATGTTTGCTTCATAGAATGAATCTGGGAGGTTCCATCTTCTTCTATTTTCTGAAATAATTTTATGTAGAAT
>NW_006399755.1:35513483-35514598 GCF_000299155.1 Elephantulus edwardii | reverse complement strand
TTGGATTTTCATTCATTCATAGTTACACTTTTTTCTTTACCCCGCTCTGCCCAGACACATTCAAGGAAGTGTGACTTCATTTGTATCCTCCCCATCCTTCACAAACCATTGCGGTTTTATTATTTCCTAATTTAACTTTTTTCTTTCTTTTTGTAATTTTATACACACACACATACACACACACATATACATATATATAATTTTCATATCCCCCATTCTTTCTTAAATAAAAAGCAACATGTTCTTTTTTTCATTTATTTATTAATCTTAATGAAAGTTTACAGAGACTTAGGGTTTCCAGTCATTCATTCTTGCACTTTTCTCCTAGCCCACATCCTCCCTCCCAAATCACTCTTCTCCTTGTAAAGAAAAAGAAAAACTCTTTTGTTGTTATTCAGTCCCTCCCCCTCAGGTTCACTGCCTATGCAGCCTTCACTCTGGAATTCTACAGATTTCTGTAATGACAGGAATACCCATTCATATGTCCCTTTTATACAGTTCTCTCCCTCATCTGTTTCAATGCAATATACATCATTCCTCCCCTCCTTTTCTGTCTTCCCTCAACCATGATGTCAGGCCCGTATTACAACAGTGGCCCTATACAATATTTGTCTTTTTGTGACTGAGATATTTCACTCAGCATAATGTCCTTCAAGGTCATCCATTTTGCATAATATTTCATGAGTTCCTTGGTTTTCAATGCTGCATAGTATTCCATTGTGTGAATATATCAGAGCTTCTCTATCCATTCGTTTGTTGATGGGCACTTGGGTTGTTTCCAGCTCTTTACTACTGCAAACAAAGCATATGGTTTCTTAAGGGTAAGTTCCCAGTAGTGGAATTGCTGGGTCAAATGGTATTTCTGTTTGCAACTTTTTGAGAAAGCGTCATACAACCTTCCATAGTGGTTGCACCATTTTGCACTCCCACCAGCAGTGAATAAAGGTGCCAGTTTCTCCACAACCTCGCCAGCATTTGATGTTTGAAAAAGCATCATGTTCTTTTTAACTTTGCTGTTCTTACCTTAAGACTGTCTTTGGAAATCACTCCATTATCTTTATGAGCTCTGTGTTCATAGAAATCATCTTCAGTCATTATCCAATTTTTATCAGTTA
>NW_006399755.1:35512355-35512988 GCF_000299155.1 Elephantulus edwardii | reverse complement strand
TCTTTCATTGTTTTACAAACCGTCCCCCAGGTCCCCTCCACCATGTAGCCCTCGCTCTAGACTCCTGTGATGACAGAAATACCTAGTCACATCAGTTACCTTTTTAAACAATATGTCATTATTCTAAATATTTCCATTCTAGTTGCACCATTTCAAGTGTTGTAGTTTCTGATTGTACACATCATTGATTTTGTGTGATGAGTTATTTATACATTGTAAATTACTTTTTAAAATACATAAATAATAACTATATGCATGGACCTCACCTGACCCTTGATGAACTACACAGAAAGAAGATTGACTATCTCTGTGAGAAAAGACAATGAGGAAACTCAGTACAGGCACTCAAAAGAAGACTAGGGGCTAACTTTGTAACAGATCATAAAGTAGTCATTTATAATTTCAACTCAAGGCTGAGAAAATAAAAAAAAAACAGTTCAAAGAGAGTGAAAATATGACCTTCAGTTTATCTCAAATGAATTGAAAAACCATCTCAAGAACAGATTAAATGTATTAGCACTAGTGCACTAACAACTGAAAACCAGAGAAGTTTTGCGATGACACTAAGGACATTATTCATGAGAAAGCAAAAGGGCATTACAAAAACAAGATAGTGGGGAGGGAGGGAGGAAG
>NW_006399755.1:35511045-35511646 GCF_000299155.1 Elephantulus edwardii | reverse complement strand
TTGCAATACTAAAAATTTTTATGAGTAGAATATTGAATGATGTAGGAAACATCAAAAGCAGAATGGAGGAATATACAAAATCACTATGCCAAAAAGAATTGGTCAACACTGAACCATTTCAGTAAGTAGTATACGATCAAGCATCAAAGACAATAAAGGAGTAGGTTAAACCGGCATTAAAGGTACTGGCAGAAATAAATAAGGTTCCATGCATTGATGCAATACCAATTGAAAAGTTTCCGTGAACAGATGAAGTCCTTGACATTAAATTATCCCAATAAATCGAGAAGACAGTTGACCAATAAACCTGGTCAATTAACTGGAAGAGATGCATCCATATTTGTTTCCTTCCCCAAGAAGTGATCCAACAGCAGAATTTATTGAACAACATCATTATTATCACATCAACTACTATTAAAAAATTATGTGAATGGTAAGTACATCAACAGAAAATAATTTCAGAAATTCAAGTTGGATTCAAAAGAGACTGTGGCATGAGGGACATCATTGCTAATTTCAAATGTATGTTGGCTGAAAGCAGAGAATACTAGAAAGATGCTTACTTGTATTTTATTGACTATGCAAAGGTATTTCACTGTGT
>NW_006399755.1:35507892-35510710 GCF_000299155.1 Elephantulus edwardii | reverse complement strand
ACCAGTGGACAAGTAGTTTATATTGTAATAGAGAAGTTGGCAAGGATTTTACTTGAATTCATGATCTACATTCATGGTAGCATCCGTCACAAAATCAAAAGGCATGTTGTTACCTTCATTCTGTACTCCTGTCATAACAATAATATCTAATCATATAATCCTTTTAAACAGTTCTTTCCCTCATCTCTTTCAATACAGTATTATCCCATCTTTCTCAGTCTCCCCCCAACCCTTATCAGTCCTCTTTTATAACAGTGGCATTATGCCGTATTTGGTTCTTTGGGACTGAGATATTTCACTCAGCATATGGACATTATGTCCTCCTGGGCCACCTAGTTTGTGTAATATTTCATGAGTTCCTTGTCTTTCAATGCCTCAAGGATTTAATAATAATGAAAGAGGTTGTTTTTCTTTTCTTTTCAAAAAGAAAAGCTAACTGGGGGGGGAGGAGCAAGCAGGGAGAAAAGTGCAACAATGAATGAATGGAAATCCAAAGTACCTGTAAACTTGCATGAAAATCAATTTGAAGTGTAAAAAAAAAAAGACATGTTGCATGGGGGGAGGGAACCAAGTACCTCTTTAAAGTGCTATAGAGAAATAATATCAGTTTATAACTTAGGGTGCCTTCCTGATCCAAGTCACGTTATTTTCAATTGCTTCTGATGCTTCTAAAAATTGGGAAATGAATAAGGAAGACAAAAGAATAGATGTCTTTGAATTGTGGTAGTGCTGAAGTGTATTGAATATGTCATTGACAGAAAATAATAAACAAATCTGTCTTGGAGGAAGGGAAACCAAGGTGTTCCTGAAGGGGAAGGATAGTGCAACTTCATCCTACATACTGTGAGCATGTTGGAGAGGACAGTCTGGAAAAATATATCATTCTGGGAAAAGGTAGATAGAGAGTCAAAGAAAAGAAGATCTTTAAAGAGAAGGAGAGACAGTGACTAAAACAATGGACTTGAACTTGTTGAAGATGGTGAGGATGATGCAGGACAAGATTAGGTTCAGACCTGTAGTTTATGGATTGGCTTGAGTCATAGTCGACTTGACAGCATTTAGCAAGGACAAGAAGTTCTCAGCACCCTTTCTCATGTTTTAAAATCAAAAGTGATGAACTTGCTCAGCATTTCTTAAGCTGAGAAACTGATGAACAAATTCAAGCCTCAAGTTGCACTATGGATGTTATGGGTAGAATGCTGAATGACCCAAGAAGCAGCAAAAGAAGATGGAAGGAGTACACAGAGTTACTATACCAAAATGGATTGGCTGACACAGAAACATTTAATGGAACAACATATAATCAAGAGCTTATGGTGATGAAGGAGAAAGTTCAAGCTGCTCTAAAGGAATTGTCGGGAAACAAGGCCTCGGGAATTGATGGCATACCAATTGGCATATTTCACCAAATGGGACACTGCCCTGGATATGCTCACCAGATTGTGCCAAGAAGTCTGGAGGACAGCTACCTGTTCAACTGACTGAAAGAGATCAATATCTGTCCCCACTCCAAAGAAAGTTGACCCAACAGAGTGCAGAAATTATCAAACAATATCATTAATATCATATACAAGCAAGATTCTGCTGAAAATTGCCCAAAAATGACTGGAACAGCACATCAACAGAGAACTACCTGTACAGGTGGGGTTTAGAAGAGCCTGTGGCACTAGAGACATTACAGCTATGTTAGATAGATCTTAGCTGAAAGCAGAAAGTGCCAAAAGAATATCTATCTGTATTTCATGGACTATGCAAAGGCATTTGATTGTGTTAATCACAACAAATTATAGCTAACACTGAGAATAATTTGAATCCCAGAACACTTGATTGTGCTTATGCGAAATCTATACTTGGTCCAGAAGGTAGTCATCAGAACAGAGCAAGGAAAACACTGCATGGTTCAAAATCAGGAAAGATATATACCAAGATGCATCCGATCTCCATAGTCTTTCAATCTATATGCAGAATAGATCACTCAGGAGGCTAGGTTCTATGAGGAGGAATGTGACATCAGGATTGGAGGAAGACTCATCAACTACCTGTGTTATGCAGATGACACAGCCTTGCTTGCTGAAACTGAGGAGGGCCTGAGGTAATTGCTGCAGAAACTCAAGGCCTGCAGTTTTCAATATGGATTAAAGCTCAACATCAAGAAAACAAAGATTCTAACGACAGGGCCAATTGACAGCATCATGATAGACAGTAAAGAGATTGTTAACAGCTTCATCTTGTTTGGCTCCACAGTGAACACTCTTGGTACCCGCAGCCAGAAAATAAAAAGATTAATTTCATTGGGAAAATCTGCTGTCAGGGACCTCTCCAAAGTACTGAAGAGCAATGATGTCAGTCTAGAGACTAAGGTGCACCTGATCCAGACTATGATTATCCCAATTACTTGCTATGCATTAGAGAGCTGTACAATAACTAGGATGATAGAAGAAGAAATTATGCCTTTGAGTTGTGATGCTGCGTAAGAGTATTGAATATAGCATGGACTGCGAGGAAAACAAACAGGGGAGGGTGGAACCAAGCTGCTCCTTGGAGGCAAGGATTCTGAAGCTCTGTCTGGCATACATATTTTAGGCATGATACCAAGGAGGACCAGTCCTTGGAGAGGGACACCATACTTGGGAGAATGGAGGTACAACACAGGAGAGGAATACCCTGGATGAGATTGATTGACTCAAGTGACTGGAGTAATGGGGGTAGAGATGTCAGAGACAGTGGAATTGACTGAAGATAGAGCAGGGGTCAGAGCTGTTGTACATAGGGTCACTATGAATCAGAGTCAACTCAATGGCACATAACAACAAAAATA
>NW_006399755.1:35504104-35506867 GCF_000299155.1 Elephantulus edwardii | reverse complement strand
GTATCTCTATTTGCAACTTTTTGAGAAAGCGCCATACTGCTTTCCACAGGGGTTGCACCATTTTACACTCCCACCAACAGTGAATCAGGGTTCAACAATAAATGACTTTTTTAAAGGAATGGATTGCTCATAGATAATATTCTTCCTTTTAGGAGCCAATATGTTAGTTAGCTAAATGATGACTTCAAAGAATAATTATGGTTTCAAATACACTTCAGAGAGTAGCTTCATAGAGTCCTTTCGTTTCCATCAGTCTATTATTGTGGACTTTTAAGCTTTTGAGATTATGTTCCACATTTTACTCTTATTATATAGGAAACAATCTGTTGTAGCCCTGATTAGAATACTAAGTAGTGTTAGGTACCATTTACTTCTTCCGTTTACTTCAACCCTGGGTTGAAAAGCTAAACCTCTTCAGACTATTAGTTTTCAAGACTCTTTTCCTTCTCTGGCTCTTTGGTTTCCTTGTTTCTCTTTTGTTATTGGTAAGCTGTTGTTGTTCTGTGTCATGGAGTTACCTGTGACTTACAGTGATCCTGTGCACAACAGCTCTGAAGCCTGTCCTGTTCAGAGCCAGTCCCATTGACTCTGACACACCTATCCCCATTGCCTCAGTCACTCATGATGCCCCTCTCCAAGGACTAGTCTCTCCTGGATGTGTGCCAAAGTATGTGAGACAGAGTTTCAAAATCTTTGCCTCTGAAGAGAAACTTCGTTTCATCTTCTACAAGATAGATCTATTTGTTTTCTATTTGTCTATGGTGTGTTTAAGACTCTTCTTCAGGACCACAACTCAAAGGCATCAATTCTTCTTCCGTTATCCTTAGACATTTTCCAGCTCTCTGCTAATTGTGAAGACCATGGCCTGTATCAGGTACACCTTAGTCTCTATCCTGACATCATTGCTTCTCAGAAGAGACTAATAATTGTATCCTAGATAGTGACTCACAAGATTTCAAGAACCTAGACACTGTTGTCAGCATTCGAATCTAAAACATATACTCTTAGTACTATATTATGTCAATCACCTGAGTTGTCCCACAAGAATTTCAAACTCTGAAAAACATTTCACTAGGAATGTGGCTATATCTAAGAAATATCTGAAACTGTGTCTCCTCTGTGATTTATTATATATGTGGATATGTATGAATGTAAATCCATACACATATGTGCATATGCCTCTGTGCATGCCTATGTACCAGCATATTCATATCCACATACTTATATGACCATAGACATATTTGTGTAATCATACATATATTTTTTAATTTGGTTAGTATTGTTGCAAAATTACAATTGTCATATCCTTATTTCTTGTGTGCTTCTTAGAGAAGTACAGTCAAAAAAGATAAGAGAAAGGGAATGATCTTAAATTTTTAAATTTTTTTAAAACAAAGAACAAAATAAAAAATAAGCAAACAAAAATATGAGATTATAGAAATAAAATAAAAAATAAGAGAGGGAAAAAAGAAAGACCTTGGAGCACAGTGGGCAAGGTACATACCTAATGCTTTTCCCATTACTGTTGTAGGTAGAAGCAAAATTACTTGTCTGAGACAGTGTGCTTATCAGTCAAGCACAAAGTTGGGGCTGGAGTGCCTAGATATGTCAGGAGTTCTGCTAATTGGAGAGGTAGTTTAGGCCCCCACCACATTATATAGGCCATGGAAATAATTCTTCAAGTCTGGAGGTTGTTGTGGGAAAGGATGCCTGCCTGAGGACTATAACGAACTGAGTTCCTGTTGACCTTAAACAAATCTGAGGGTCTACCTGAGAATAGTCTACTTGGCTAGATGTGGTGTCTTTGCCAGTCCAGGGGATTGTTGAGGACAAAGTAACTAGTCAGAGATGACTAGCATGATGAGATAGGCACTGCATGGGTATATTGCTTCAAATGTGGCCTTGACATTTTTCTACAAGGGTGCCCAATGAAAGACAAGGACCACAGTCAAAGATGATATCTCTACCAATCCAGGGACTGGCTGCAGGCCAAGCATATCACAGGACACTGGCTCCCAAAGGGAATCTTGAATGTAGAGCTGTGAATCGTTCTCTGTAATAAATATAAAAAGGCACAGGTCTGGCCTTAGGCAGAAGTGGGATGGGCAAGGGAAATATTGCCATTCATCTGGTGGGTGGTGCTGGAACGGGAAAGTCACTGCGTGATCACTGGGAGAGCAGAGGGTGCAAGTAGGGGAGATTACACCTTTCCTAGTGTCAGGTGGCTGCAGATGTGAATACTACTACAGTCCTCAGTCACCACACTGATCAGACAGCTGTTCCAAATGGGCGTTTCATGTGGCTTACAATTCTACCCATTTAATGCTTTCCTGAATTTTTCTCCCTTAGTTGGAATTTTTAATATTTTTGTTATCTTTTCCTTCTAAACTCAGGGTTGTGAAATTACTATCTGTATCTGTTCTTTTGTTTTAGTTGAACAGGGGTTTCTGTCTAGTGTGCCATCTTACCTGATGTCTCCTGAAACACTCTTTTTGAGACTAGTTTTGATTACTTATGGTTCTTGAAGCTCAACATCAAGAAAACAAAATCTTCACCACTGGGCCAATTGTCAGCATCATAATAGATGGTGTTAGATTGAAATTGTTAACAGCTTCAGTTTGCTTAACTCTACAATCAACACACTTGGTAAAAGCAGCCATAAAATTTAAAAATTAATTACATTGGTAAAGTCTGCTGCCAGAGACATCTTTAAGGTACTGAGGAGCAGCGATGTCAGTCTGGAGACTAAGGTGCGCCCGATAC
>NW_006399755.1:35499411-35504004 GCF_000299155.1 Elephantulus edwardii | reverse complement strand
GGATGCTTTATCACCTTACTGGTGGTCTTGGGTTACAGCTGCTTGCCTTCTTGATCTGTTAGAAGACCTTTTCCTGTCATTTGCTCCCCTCTGGACTGCAAAGTGTTTTCCCAGGTGGGTCCAGTGGGGATGGCTGGTTGAACCCAAAGGCTCCATCCTCCTTTGCTTCCTTAGCTGTCAGTTCTATTTCCTTTTTGTCACTGTCACTGGGTTCAGGGTCAATTATGGAGTAAAACTCAGAGTTAAGGTTACCTATAGGAAAGGGAGCAAACCTAGAGAGAACAAACTTGTGAGTTACAAATAGAAGGGCTTTGAGGGTATTGCTTTCAGGTTTACTGGGGTGTGGGGGGGAGGGTGGCAGAAGGTGGCCTAGGTAACATTCTCTGAATACCCTAGGCATTCTTTTTTTTTCTTCTTCTCCTTCCCCACCCAGGGGGACTGAGGAGCTCACCCTGAGGGCCGTGACGGCTCGCCACGAGCCGGGGGCCAAGCGCAGCCCGCCCCGGGCAAGAGTATATGATAGTAAAAGGAAACAAAAGAAAATGTATTTGCAATGAATAAGTCATTGATTGTGCAAAATTCAATCATTCTGTCTCCAGCTTCATTTCTGTCACCGAGTCCATGTTTTCCAACTACTGAATCTTCTTCTCTGTTTCCCACTTTTGCATTCCAGTCACCCATTATTATAATTTTTTTAATCATCCCCCACTATTGGGACAATGACTAGGGATGATAAAAAAAAAGTAATTGATGCCTTTGAGCTGTGATGCTGGAGAAGAGTATTGAATATACCATGGACTACCAGGAGAACAAATAGGTACATCCTAGAGGGAGTGAAACCAGGCTGCTCCTTAAGGCAAGGATACTGAGGCTTAGTCTGACACATTTAGGCATGTTGCAAGGAGAGACCAACCTTTAGACAGGGACATCATGCTTGAAAGGGCAGAGGGACAGCACAAGAGAGGAAGACCTGTGATGAGATGCGCCAATTCAGTGACTGTGTGTAAGAGACAGTAAATTTGTCACAGGATAGAGCAGGGTTCAGGGCTATTTTTTTTAAATTATATTTTATTAATTTTCATAAACATTTACAGAGATTTTGGGCTTCCACTCATTCATTGTTGCACTATTCTCTTTACCCTCCTCCCAGTTTGTTCTTGTCCAAATGCCACAGTGCTTGTCAAAGCCAGTTCTGATTAATCTTCTTTGTCAGTGTATCCTTTGCCATTCCCTATCACTCCTCCCTGAGAGAGACTTCACCCTGAGTCATAAGGAAAAGGGGATGGCGTATTCTCTTAGCTACTTCCTGCTGAAAAGGGACGCTGTGGGTTTCAGGGTGAAGATCTTCTCTCACTACTCTAAAGGGCCCCTTTGGCAGTAGGAAACACATAGACTATTATGGAGATTGATTTTGGAATTCAGATGCACTCTTATTGATTGTGCTTGGCTGTACATGTACATATCCTTCAAGATGTATCATGGGGGTGTTGCAACCTAGAAGACACAAATTTGACTAACAAGTTATAAGTACATGAGTCCAAAAATTATGGAAAAGTAAAAGAAAAGATTCTTTCATTGTTTTACAAACCCTCCCCCAGGTCCCCTCCACCATGCAGCCCTCGCTCTAGTCTCCTGTGATGACAGAAATACCCAGTTACATCTCTCTTTTAGACGGTTCTCTCCCTCCTCTGCTTCAGTGCAGTATACATTATAGGGTTCAGGGCTATTATACATAGGGTCACCATGAGTCACAAGCAACTCGATGGCACATAACAACACACAACAACAACAACAACAAAAATTCTTGTCCTTTAATCCAGATCCACATAACAACAGAAATTAATCCATCTAGTCAGTCACATCAAGATAGATGAAGAGAAGATTGAAGTTGTCAAATGTTTCATTTTACTTGGATCCACAATTAACATCCATGGTAGCAGCAGTCAAGAAAACAAAACACATGTCACATTGGGGAAATCTGTTGCCAAGGGCCTCTCCAAAGTTCTAAAGAGTTAGGATGCCATTTAAAGACTAAGATACACCTGATTCAATCAAGCCTTGGCCTTTTCAATTATTTACTATATATCTAAAAGTTGGACAATGAATAAAGATGACAGTAGATGCCTTTGAATTGTAGTGCTGGAGAAGAGTATTGGACCATTGGCTGACAAAAGAAGAAACAAATCTGTCCTGGAAGATCTACAACTACAGTGCTTCTTAGAAGCAAGGAAGTGTAAAATTAGATGGTTGCGCTTGGATCCTCCTGACTCTGTTGGCCTTAATCCCTTACTGTTTTATTTTGGGTAGGTTTAGTTTATACCTTACATGGCCACTAGCTGGCAGGATTGCCACATGGTGTGCCTGGCCACTCTCTTTGTACCTTTTGGCTTTCTTGCAAACTCTGGGTCAAAACAAAGAGAACATTCCAGACAGCAGTCATGACTCTAAAGTGGAGTCTCATCAGGTTGTAAAAAAGAGAGAAAAGTAGTTCCCAAGAGTTTTGTGAGAAAGACCCACCAAACTGTCTCAACCTACAGCCCATCTGCTCTGCCCCCATAAAGAGCAACAGGTAAACAGAACCCTTTTTAGAGAATCTGAGGCTGCCTTTTACTTAGCAACTATACCCAAAGCTTCATGAGAAGCTGGCAAAAATAGACAGTTTTGACCTGTAATGTGTGGGGGAAACAAACAAGAACAAAAAAACCCCCTCCTTGTCATTGAGTCAGAACCCACTTGAGTCACAGCTGAGACTAAAACACATGGGAGGAAGTTGCCCGTATTTCTTCCTCTGAGCTGCTGGTAAATTCAAACCACCAGAAAGGTGTGGCTTTAAGGCTTGGCAGTGAAACTCCCTACAAGCTAGAGTTGTCTCAGCAAGTCACTTTCCCCAGTTCTCAGTATCCATTTTTGTAAAATGAGTGTAAGTTGACTCTTTAGAATCCTTGAGCTGCCTCCCAGTGCCATAGACAGTATGGAATCCTGCAAAGAATAAAGGCTTTGCAATCACACTAATCTGCTTGAAACCATGTCTTTGCTGCATATCTGAACCTGAGGAAGTTTCTTAACCTGTTTTCTCAATTTTCTCATCTGAAAAACAGGGACATAAAACATATTCCATAATATTTTCTGAGGTGAAATGAAATAGAATACATGAAAGTGGAATAGAATAGTACAAAATGGTATTACTTCCCTTTCTTGACTAAAATAATACAAAATAGCATGATTTCATAATGATTAAAAACTTGTACATATGCAATAAAAGGGTGCACCTTAGTCTCCAGGCTGACATCATTGTTCTTCAGTTCTCTAGAGATCCCTGACAGCAGATGTTCCCACTGCAAGCCCTAGATTGAAAATTCCTAAAAGCTAACCCCCAATTTATGGTCCCTGAGTCTCAAAGATGAGAAAGGTATGCAGGAAGCTAAGATCTCAGCCACCTGACTGCGCAAAACTTAATAATGAAAAAAAATTCCCGAAGAAAGTTCAGACTAAAATGTATGTGTTATCAATTCAATATTTAATGTACCTGTTAGCTATTCTACATATGCTAGTAATCAGTCACTCCTTGTGAGGTGAGAAAAACAATATGGAAGCAGAGAATATCTTGTAAAGAGTACGAGGATTAAACGAAGGAATACAGCTAGATAGTGCAGAAGTCTGAACTGAAACTTCAGGAACTCAATAAATAGATGCACCAGAAGCTATAAGGAGCTAAAACATATGGAGCAGTGATTTCTAAACATATTGGTGCTCAAAGATGCAACTCATTTGCAGAGAAAATAAGAGATTAAGGATATTCTCTTGAGTTTTTAATTTGGCTAAATTTATTCTACATGGAAACTATCAGTGGAGATTAAAACATCCTTTCTTTTATAAAATGAAGAGAAAGACTTCATAAGTCAGATAAAAGTAAAAATCCTATATAATTTTTCAAACTTTTTGTGACCTTTAAGTGATGTATGACATTTCACATTCTAGAAATTTCTAGATAAAGGGGAGGGTAAATGCAGGCATCTGACATAGAAAAGAAAGAAACAGTGAGGTGAGTCACAGCGCAGATAACACTCGGTCTAGGGTAAAATTATGTATTCCTCTAAAATGAAATAATGGATTCCAAGCTCTTCCAGAGAAGTCCATTTGACCTAACATGCAAGCTTCTACTTTGCCAAGCAGATATGTTACATCTTGAAGAACATCATAGTCCCTTTTCCAAGTCCTTCCTGAGACCATATCCAAAGTACATGACATGAAATTTTGTTACCCACGCTTCTAGGACATTCTTACAGTCCTACATCAGACTCAACAGTAAGAGAATTCTAAAACAAAAATCTGATAGCATCTTTCCAGCTTGTCTGCTCCATTGCTAGAGCCGGGTTGGCAAATTTTTCTGTGAAAGTTCAGCTAAGCAATGTTTTAGATTTTATAGGCAGTATGAGGACTAAAATGTGGCTGATTCAGACTATGGTCTTTTCAAAGCCATTTGCTATGCGGCTCAGTGCTAGACAATTAATAAGGATGACAACAGAAAAATTGATGCTTTTGAGATATGTTGGAGAAGAGTACTGCATATCCAAGGACTGCAAAAAAAAAAAA
>NW_006399755.1:35495619-35499311 GCF_000299155.1 Elephantulus edwardii | reverse complement strand
TGGACTTTCTACAGATCTTGTTCTTACCTTATTCCGTGAAGTACGTATTCTTTTCCTTTGATTTTAAAATGGTGCTGCTTCTATTTTGATGGCATTATGCTCTTGATACTTCCTGCCTCACATACTCTTTTGTCTTGTTTTTCTTGATTGTCATAGAATTGAACATGACTCATAGCAATCCCATGAACAAAAGGCTTGAAGCCCTGCCACAATTATTACTATTTATCAAAGTTCACAGAGTTTCCAGAGGATGGACATAGTTATTTCAGATCTTAAATACTAAAATATTCTCTCTGTCAATAGTGATCAACATTGCCGGATTTTTTTTAAATGCAGTTACAGGCCATATTTTGGATCTATTTAGAATCATCAAGGGTAAAACACTGATATCAGATCTTTTAAAAGTCATATTCAAGCGAAAATTCCAAGATGACATTTATTTTCACTTATCCTTTATCATAGACAAAAATTTCAGTAAGTTCTGTGTTTTTTTCTCTGTCTAAGCTTGAAATCGTCATCTATCAGGATGTTGCTTATTGATCCAGTGCTGATAATTTTTGGTTTTGGGTGTTCAGGAGTAACCCATATTGAAGTTTACAGTCTTTAGTGCTCTTCAGTAAGTAAGTGCTTCAAGTCTTCTTCACTTTCAGCAAGCAAGGTTGTGCCATCTGCATAGTACAGGTTTTTAATGAGTGGTCCTCCAATCCTAACATGACATTCTCTTTCATATATTCCATCTTCTTGAGTAATTTACTCAGCATATAGACTGAATAGATATGTAAAAAGGATACAATCATGACACATACCTTTCCTGGCTTTAAATCATGTAGTATACCCTTGTTCTGCTCAGATAACAGCTTCTTGGTCTATGAATTAGGTTTTGCAGGAGCACAATTAAATGCTTTGAGATTCCTGTTCTGCTTTATGTAAGCCACGATTTGCTATGTTCTACACAATCAAGAAAATTAAGTCAAATTCACAAGAACCAAAATTTGACCTTTGGTCTATCCCACCTGAATTTAAAAACCATCTCAAGAACAGGTTTGAGGCCCTGAACACTAATGAATGATTTGATGAACTGTGGGAGGATATCAAGAATATCACCCATGATGAATACAAAAAGTTATTACAAAGACAGACAAGAAACTAAAGATCAAGATGAATGTCAAAAAGAGACTCTGAATATTGTACTAGAGTGCTGAGAAGCCAAAGCAAAGTGAATAATACAAGAAGTTAAGGAACTGAACAGAAGGTTTCAAAGGGCAAGTCAGGAAGACAAAGCAAAGTAGTATAATGAAATCATAAAAGAGCTGGAATCAGAGAATCAAAAGGGACAAACTAGGTTGGCATTTCTTAAACTGAGGGAGCTGAAGGACAATTTCAAGAGTTGCAATACTTAAAGATGTTATGGAAAAAATATTAGTCCTACAGGATGCATCAAAATAAATGGAAGGAGTAAACAGAGTCACTATACCAAAAAGAATTGGCTGACACAGAAGAATTTTACAAAACAGTATATAATCAAGAGGCAATGGTGATGAAAGAGGAAGTTCAAGCTGCTCTGAGGGAATTGGCAAAAAATAAGGCCCCAGGAATTGATGGAAATCAATTTATATTTCAGCAAATAGATGCTTCCCTGGTCATGCTCATCAAGTTGTACCAAGACATCTGGAGGACAGCTATCTGGCCAGTTAACTGGAAAAGATCCATATTTATTCACATTGCAAAAAAGGGTGATCCAACATCCTTTCACATGGAGATTATCAAATAATATCACACACAAGCAAAATCTTGCTAAAAATTATCCAAAAACAGCTACTGCAGGACACCAACAGAGAACTACTACAAGTACAGAGTGGGTTTAGAAGAAGACATGGCCCTAAGGAAATCATTGTCAATGTCAGATGGATGTTGGCTAAAAGCAGAGAGTAACAGAAGAATCTGTATCTGTGTTTTGTTGACTACACAAAGGCATTTGACTATGTGGATCAAATTGTAGCAAACCTTAAGAAGAATGGGAATCCCAGAACACCTGATTGTGTTCATGAGAAACCTATACTTAGACCAGGAGGCAATCACCAGAACAGAGCAAGAAAACAGTGTTTGGTTCAAAATAAGGAAAGGAGTACATCAGGCATGTGTCCTGCCTCCATACCTCTTTAATCTATATGTGGAACAGAAAATTTGGGAGGCTGTTCTTTATGAGGAGAACTGTAGCACCAGAACTGGAGGAAGCCTCATCAAACCTTACATTATGCAGAAGACACAGCCTCACTCAATGAAACTGAGGAGGACCTGAAGCATGTGCTGCAGAAAGTCAAGTATTTCAGTATTCAGCATGGATTAAAGCTCAACATCAGGAAAACAAATATTTTCACCAATGGGCCAATTGACAGCACTAGGCTAGATGGAGAAGAACTTGAATTTATTAACAATTATAGCTTTCTCGGCTCCACAATCAACACTCTTGGCACCTAATTGCACTGGGAAAATCTGCTGTCAGGGACATCTCCAGAGTACAAGGAAGCAAAGATATTAGTGTAGAGACTAAGGCATGTCTGATCTAGACCATGGTCTTTGCAATTATTTGCTATGCATCAGAGAGCTGGAGAATGCCTAAGGATGACAGAAGAATTGATGCCTTTGAGTTGTGGTGCTAGAGAAAAGTACTGAACATATTGTAGACTGCCAAGAGAACAAACAGGTCTGCCATGGAGAGAATGAAGCTTAGTTGCTTTCTGGAGACAAGGATTTTGGAGCTCCATCTCACATATTTTGAGCATGTTTCCAGGAGTCCTTGGAGAAGGTTACCATGCTTCGAAAGTTGGAGGAACAATACAGGAAAGGACAACCATGGTTGAGATGGATTGACAGTTAGTGAGATAATTGGGGCAGGTGTGTCAGAAATAGTGAGATTGGCTCAGGATAGGACAGGGTTCAGTGTTACTGTACACAGGGTCACTATGAGTTGCGAGCATTTCAATGGCACATAACAGCAATATAATCAAATGATATTGCATAATCACAAAAATCCAAGTAAATACACTGTATGGATCAAAATTGAGAAGGATATATGCTAGGGATGTGTCCTAACTCCATACTTTTTCAATCTATGTGCAGAACAGATCATCTGGGAGGCTGGGCTCTCTGAGGAGGAATGTGGCATCAGGATTGGAGGAAGACTCATCAATAATCTGCCAATATGCAGATGATACAACCTTGCTTGTTCAAAATGAGGAGGACCTGAAGCACTTGCTGCAAAAGGCCAAGGCCTGCAGCTTTAAATATGAATTAAAGCTCCACATCAAGAAAACAAAGATTCTCACCACTGGGCTGATTGGTAGCATCATGATAGATGGTGAAGAGACAGATTATTAACATGTCTAATTTGTTTGGGTCCACAATTAACACTTTTAGTATGAGCAGCCAGGAAACCAAAAGATGAATTGCACTGGAAAAGTCTACTGTCAGTGAACTCTGCAGAGTACTGAAGAACAAAGATGTCAGTCTTGAAAATAAGGAGTGCCTTATCCAGATCATAGTCTTCACAATTACTTGCTATGTGTCAGAACGCTGAACAATGACTGTTGTTGTTGTTGTTGTGTGCCGTTGAGTCGCTTGCATCTCGTAGCAACCCTTTGTACAACAGCTCTAATCTCTACTCTGTCCTGTGCCAATTGCACTGTCTCTGA
>NW_006399755.1:35471280-35488569 GCF_000299155.1 Elephantulus edwardii | reverse complement strand
CCAAACAGGTATGTCTTAGAGAAGGTATAGAAAGAGAGTTCCTTGGAAGCAAAGATAATAAAGCATACTTTGGGCTTATTGCTAGGAGAGCTATTCCTTGGAGACAAACATCATGCTTGGAAAGGTGGAGAAGCATCAAAAGAGAGGAAGATCCCCAATAAGATGGAATGACATAGTGACTGCACCAATGGGCCCAAGTTTGTGAGCAATTATGAAGACGGCAAAGGATAAGACAGGATTCACATCTACTCTTCATGTTCAGGTCATATTTGACCTGACAGCAACTAACAATAACAGCAAAATTTTTCAGTCTTAGCTCTACCATTGTAAAACAAAGATAGCATGCACAATATGTAAACTAAGGGTATGACCATGTACTAGTAAATTTTTATTTATACTTATTGGTATCCTATCAATTCTACTGGCCATATTTTTTGCCAACACCTTCAACACAGCTTCAATTTCTTTTTTGATTACCATTGGCTCTTGTTCATATCATACATCCTATAATTTTCAGTGTTGACCATTTCTTTTTGGTACAGTGAGTCTGCGTATGCCTTCTATCTTCCTTTCATGCTTTCTAGATCATTCAAGATTTTTGTCCATAGCATCTCTTAGTGTTTTAGCTCAAGATTTGAATGTTTTTCTTTTCTTTCAGCTTGAGAAATCCCAACAAGTTTATTCCTTTTTATTCCCTGACAACAGTTCTTTGCACATTTTCTTATATTTTGCTTTATCTTTTCAAGTTGTCCTTCAAAATCTTCTGTTCAGCTTTTTTACTTTAGCAACTCTTCCTTTTGTGTTGGTTTCTAGATGCTATAGAGAAGCAATAGAGATGAAAGTCTAACAACCATCTCACCCCAGCAATATTATCAAAGCTCAATAAGGCAGAAAACTAATACTGTCTAGGACAAGAAGGTTGGAACTCCCTTATAGTTTGAGTGGTACTACAAAATAGTATGACCATTATGTAAAGCACTTGTAATTTCTTTGAAAGTTTCACTTAATATGGCAAAGCTACTATTTAGTCCATATCCCAAAAAAGTTAAGGAGATGTTCATATACCAAAAAGAAAGGTTCTTTTATGACTATCAGAAATGAAAGAAGAAATGGAAAGAAGGAATATATGTCTTTAGATAATACATATGTTTTAAGTTGAATGAATGGGAAGTGAGTATAAAAAAAAAAGGAGTGACTTAGTGTACCATTGTAAGAAAAGAAGACATGGAAGGTATAAAAGAATCACAGAAAGCAATAAACCATTGCATACAAAATCCTCTGTTATCAGTATTAATAAATATTAACCTACAAATGGATACAAAGGCAGAGAGATAAAATGCATGTATATGGATAAATGAAAGGGGTTATACCCATGATCACTCATAAGTTTGGCAGATTATACATCTATCTACATTATATTTCTATAAGTGCTGCAAATATATTAAATACATTAGAGTCAACAGAGGAAAAAGTTAGATACATTTTTTTTAATCATCATCAAATACCCTGAGAGATGAGTCATAGGATTTCAGGGTCATAAGCTTAGAGGACACTAAGATCAAGTTACATAACGTAGGTCACAAAAATAATGTTCTGCATCCTGTATTGTTGAGTAACAACTGAAGAATTGTAAGCTTCAAATAGTCATTTAAGGTGCAAGCATTGGTTTCTAACTGTCCAGAACAAAGAGTGAAGAAAATCAAAGAACATGAAAACAATGAGTGCATAGCATTAGTGCATGGAATCTTGTCATCCATGACCTTGAAACCGGAAGAACTCCATAGTAATAATCACTATAACAGGAATCACAATAAAAAGTAAATGGGAGATAAGGTAGACCCAACCTCAAAAACATGGAAATTATAGTTTACTGGTCTGAAACAGTTTGATGGAACTCCTGAGATTATAGCCATTGATGTTTTTGTTGTTGTGCACCATCAAGTTGGAACCAACCCACAGCTGACCATCCAGTGGGTTTTCAGAGTCAGTTAATGGCGCGGGAAGAGATTGCTCATCCTTTTGCCATGGAACAGCTGTGGCCTTGAATCACATGCCTTCAGGATTGCAGCTTAGCTTCTTGCCCCTAGGCCACCAGAGCTCTTTCTATGGCCTAGAGCCATCCTTTAAGTCCGGAACTTAACTAACTAACCCCTTTGACACAATTTTCAGACAAAAGAAGATCTCCAGAGTGAACAGCAACACTAGAGTGGAACTCAGCTCTTGAACAATCAACCATACAAGACCACAAGAGAAAATTTTACTTGAAAATAAGCTTAGAATGCAGGAAGTGAGAGAAGGGTGAATGTAAAGAAGCACAAGGAGATAGTGGGAAGAGTGATGAAACAACGTGGAGATTGGAATTAATGTTATAATATATACATGAATGATTGAATGTAATAGCAATCTGCTCTATAGACTTTCACTCAGATCACCAATTGTTGTTGTTGTAATCTGCGACACATAGTGACCCTGTGTACAATAGCTCTGAAACCTGCACTATCCTGTGCCAAATTTACTCTCTGACACACCTACTCTCATTACCCCAATCACTGAATCAATCCATCTCATCGATGGTCTTCTTCTCTTTCTCTTTCCCTCCATCCTTCCAAGCATGACATGCCTCTCCAAGAACTGCTCTCTCCTTACAACATGCCCAAAGTATGTCAGGTCACCCTTCCAACCATGACGTCCCTCCCCAAGGACTGGTTCCTCCTTGCAACATGCCCAAAGTATGTCAGACAAAGCCTCAGAATCCTTGCCTCCAAAGATGACAATAAAAAGAGGTTTTTTAAAGCAAAAACATTTGTTAAAAAAACAAAAAACAGAAGGCTAGGTTTGACCCTGGGACTATAGCTTGCTAATACTCACTCTAGAACACAGGAATTTTTTTTTGTTTTTGTTGTTGTTGTAAGGGGTTGCTGAGTCAGTTTTGGATTACAGCAAGTTTATATACCACAGAACAAAGCAGTGCCTGATTCAATGTCATCTTCACAATCTGCTCTGCTTGAGCTCATTGTTGCAGCCTCTGTGTCAATGTGTTTCACAGAGAATTTTCCTTTTTTAATTTTTGTAATTTTAATGAAAGTTTACAAAAAGTTTGAGATTTTATGCATTCATTGATGCAAGTTTTCCTCCCTCCCTCACATCCCCCTCCTCCGGTTCACTTTGTAATGCACCTCTTGTTCCAGAACATTGATTATCATACACACAATGCTTATTTATACCCTAGTTTCAAACAGTCCTTCTATTCATCTGCTTCAATGCACAATTTATTATCCATAAACTCTTCCTGTTCTTCCACCCACTCTTTGTGTCAATCCTACTTTACAACAGTGGTCTTATGCAGTATTTATCTTTCTGTGACTGAAATATTTCACTTAGCATAATGTCTTCCACATGAGTCCTCTTTTTTGTTGTTGTTGAACATCTACTTTACCAACTCCTCCAAAAATTATACCTTCTTAAAAGATGTTGAAAGTATGCAAGATGAAGCCTTGGCATTCTTACAGAAATAAGATATTTCTCTGGAAAAGCTTGATTATTTCGTATTAGAATCAGAGGTAAAAGTATGTCTCAATTCAGGAGTCCAGAACAAAGGCTGCATAGTAGAGTGGACCAGCGGGGAGAGATTGTAAAACAACGGGGAAACTTTACTTTTCCTTTTCAAAGAGAAGAGTGTACTGGGCGCGTGAGGGGTGGGCAGGGGGAAAAGTGCAACAATGAATGAATGAAAATCCAAAGTCTCTGTAAATTTTCATTAAAATTAATTTTAAAAATGATAAAAAATATGTCTCAATCATGTTGTAAACATCAAACTTGTGTCATAGAAAGACATGTGGTCTTGATGCATTTTAAACATCAATATCCGTTTCATAGCTAGTATTCTATAACTAAATATTATTCCAGGAAAGATAATAACTACATTATATGGCTTGTTTTACTTTATATTCACAAGTACCTGATAAATAGCAATTAGTATTGTAACTCCACTTTTGCAGTTGGGGAAATTGAGGATTGGGAGATTACGAAACTTGCTCACATAGTGAGTAAAACTACAGGGTCATAAATAAGAGATGCAGATTTCTACTTCCAGACATGATGGAATAATGGGCAGGATTTACTTGCTTATTTTCCACGAAATCCTGAACAACAACAATAAAAAAACAAAACCAAACCTAAAACCCCAAATAATGGCATTCAGACTTTAAACAATAGTCAGAGCGGACCAGTGACTCTCTGAGAAAAGGAAAAATGAGGTGAAACCTGTGATGCCTGGAGGTAACACCTGGAGTATGCAGACTATAGCAAAAGGACAAGTTACTAGACAGAGACAAGCTGCTTGAGGACACATAGTTTGGAGATTGAGAAAGCCCACAGAACCAAAAGTTCTGGAAAAGAGAGAGCGCTACACAGAAAAGAGTTCCAGAGATAGGCAGAGGGATCCCCTTATATCTTCAGGTCTATCCTATTTAGTGCAAATGTGTAGAGAAACTGCATAAACCAGGAAAAGAACCATTAAAAAAGAGCTTACAAGGAACATTTTATATTCACGCCAGACAAAGTTAACAAACTTTCTAAAAGAGGAGTAGTCAAGAATACCAAGAGAACATTATGACCTTAGTGGTTGTAATTGTTATTTGCCATTGAGTTGATTACAACTCATGGTGGCTTTATGTAGCATAAATCAAAGTGTATTCCAGTCTTGTGCCATCTTTGTGTATCTGTGACCATTTCTGAGGCTTTTATGTAGTGCCTTCCAATCTAAGAGACTCATTCTGTTGTGATCCATGCAGTTCTTTTTCACAAGTAGAATTTCAGACTTTCCCCCTAGTCTATCTTTGTCTGGAAGCTGCACAGAAACCTACCTACACTATTTTAATACAGTGGTATAGCTCATAATATCATAGCAAGACAAAGAAGTCACTACAGTTCATCCAACTGACACATGGGTGGTGATTCATTTTAGTGTGGCTAAATTAGTGCTAGACTAAAGGCTGTCCTAGAAGACCTGCGCAGCAAAGCTTAAAAACAAGTCAAGAGGATTTCTCTCTTTCCAAGGAACTTGATCAGATCACAAAATGAAAATTAAACAATATATGAAGTATTAATTCAAATTACGTACAAGCAATAGAAAAAAATTCCTATGTCTGTGATCCTATTAAAAACGAATACACATGTGAAAAAGTAGAACTATGGCCCAAAATCAGGAAGAGGAAAACAAATCAGTCAGTAGAAGTAGTCACAGATAATAAAATCAATAGACAATGAGCGAAACTATTTTATAGAAGCCATTTTTACCTCCCTGCTTATTAATTTTATCATCTGTGGCCTTCTGTATCTGCTTCTTTTGGCAAAATGGAGGGTGGTTATGAATCAGAATCAACTCAAAGGCAGTGTGTTCAGATTTTGAGCTTTTAATCTATAATAAAGATTATTTTATTGCTGAATATTAATTCTCCATTTTTAAGATTGTAATGAAACAACTGACAATTTTAGGAATGAAATGTTTGCTAAAGCAATATTTTAAGTTTGTATTTGAGTGAAAGTTTATAGATAAATTGGTTTATCATTAAACTATTAAACACATTTTGTCTTATTAAATTAATTACAATATTCATAATGTAACAACACATTTCCTGCCTTCTCCCTGTTGCCTATTTCCCCCTGTGTTCTATTCTATCCCTTTCTATCTATTGAGCTTTATTCCTTGGCATATGATGCCCTTTTTTTCTCGAGTGACTGATTTTTCAAGGGAACAAGTAATTCCTTGATGTTATCGTTCAGTTTACAGACTTCTCCATTGTTTGAGTGAAAGTTGAGTGACAGGCATGAGTTTAGTTCCAGGTTCAAAGGATAACTAAGGGCTATCACTTTGGGAGTGCTATCAGTCTCTAGCAACAAAACTGGTCATTTTTATGATTTCTACCTAGCCTGAATCATTTGCTACAGAAGGTCAAGAACTGTAGCCTTCAATATGGATTGAAGCCCAACCTCAAGAAAACAAAGATTCTCACCACTGGGTCAATTGACAGAATCATGATAGACAGTGAAGATATTGAGATTGTTAACAGCTTTAGTTTGCTTGACTTCCCAATCAGCACTCTTGGTATGAGCAGACAGGAAATCAAAAGACAAATTGCATTGGGAAAATCTGCTGTCAGGGACCTCTCCAGAGTACTGAAGAGCAATGATGTCAGTCTAGAGACTAGGTGTCCCTAATCCAGGTCATGCCTTAGCAATTACTTGCGATTCATCAGAAAGCTGGGCAATAACTAGGGAGGATAGAAGCAGAATTAAAGCCTTTGAGCTGTGATGCTGGAGAAGAGTATTGACTATACTATGGACTACTAGGAGAACAAACAGGTTCATTCTGGAGAGCATGAAACCAGGCTGCTCCTTATAGCAAGGAGGGACTAGTCCTTGGCGAAAGACATCATGCTTGGGAGGGTGGAGGGACAGCGCAAGAGAGGAAGACTCTCAATGAGATGAATTGACTCAGTGACTGGGTAATGAGGGTAGTAGGTGTGTCAGAGTCAATAGGATTAGCTTAGGATAGAGCAGGGGTCAGAGCTGTTGTACATAGGGTCACTATGAGTGACTGAATGGCACATAACAACAACTTACTTTTGTTACACATCTTTCTTCTCTTCTGTCCAAGAACTTTCACTATGATCCCATTTAGAATTAGCAATGGTAGTTGGGCATTATCTAGTTATTCTAGTCTCATAGTATTGGAAGTTTAGGTTCATATGATCCATTAGCTCTTCAGACAAATTGTTTCCATATGTCTTTGCTTTTAGTCCATCTTTTTTAAAATTAATTTTAATGAAAGTTTACAGAGACTTAGGGTTTCCATTCATTGTTGCACTTTTCATTCACTCTTCTCCTTGAAAATGAAAAGAAAAACTCTTTCATTTTTATACAATCCCTCTCCCCAAGTCCACTCCACTGTGCAGCCTTCATTCTCAACTCTTGTCATGACAATAATACCCAATCATATATCCCTTTTAAACAGTTCTCTCCATCTATTTCAATGTGGCATACATCATTTCTCCCCTCCTTCTCTGCCTTCCCTCAATTCTGATGTCAGTCCCGTTTTACAACAGTGGCCCTATGCAATATTTGTCCTTTTGTGACTGAGATATTTCACTCTTTTTTAATTTTAGACAGCAAGAGGTCAATAATTGCACTTTAAATGACCCCTCAAATCTTTTAAGATCACAATTGATAGTTACCAAAGTAAGACATAGAACAATATCTTTGTGAACTGTTTTGTGACAATTGACCTTGATGTTCTTCAAGAGTAATCTTAGATCCTAACAACAGCAACCTTCCTCAAAATGTTTTATCATGCTTAAAAAGATTACATACTTTGTTCCCTACTGGCTTTAGTGTATAGATGGATATAGTCACAGATTATAGAAATGTAGAAATATCAACCAAACATACGAATGGTCACAGATGTAGCCTCTTTAATCTGGACATATCTATTTATCTTGCTTGTTTTTTCATTCACTTTTAGATTGATGTTATTGATTATGCAGTATTGTGTATGCAATTGTATTTACCTTGTGCACTTCTCCAGGTTTTCCCTTTCTTTAGTATTAATTCTTTAGTATCAATTCTTATTCTACATTGCCCTTAACTTCACCCAATTTAATCTGTGTCTATAGAACTCACTCTTACTGTCTTTGTCTGGGAATCAACTCATAGCTAATTTACTTTAGACTTCTTACTTTAGACTGTAAATCATGCAGAATATTGTTTATCGTTCTCCTGAAATGAAATTAAAATGTTGGAAATGCATAGCCTTTAGCAGTGCACTCCCTTCAGATTACTCTACTAAAGCTTCCTTGTGTATCAGCTCTACACAACAACTCATTTCCATCGATCTGGAATCAATTTATGGCTGATCCTCCAGCAGACCTTATGAGGCTGTAAATTGCACAGGAGGAGACCAAAGATCTTTTTCCTGCAGAGTAGCTAGTAGGTGGATTCAAGTCACTTGCTTTTGGGTCAGCAGTGCAACTTTTTACTACTTGGCCATTAGTGTTAGTTATTGATTTTCCTTTCTTTCCTTGTCATCTCCCATCTTTGGTAAGCATCATAAACTGTTTCCTTCTACATGTATACTTTCCCTTAGCTTTTTAATTTTTTTTTAATTTTTATTATTTCTTATGTGTGTACCATCAAATCAGATCTGATTGTCCCTCCTTCTTCAGCAGAGCATCTGGTGAATTTGAACCATGTACCTCTGGGATTGCAGTGCAGTTTCTTGCCACTAGACCACCAGAGCTCACCTTAGCTTTTTACAACAATGGATGCACACAATGTTTTTCCTTTCGTGACTAACCTTTTACTCAATATGATGTGTATCAGTGTTGTGTGGTACTTAATCAATTGCTCATTTTTTGTTGAATAGTATTCCATTGTATGTATATACTACAGTTTGTTTATTCCTTTATTTAATGATAGATGCTAAGGAATATTTTATTAGTATAAAACAATGAAGAGTTTTCAAGTCCCTTTGCTGTATTTATTTGGACATTCTCACTGAGTATCACATTGCTGTTGCTCTTGTTATGTGCCATCAAGTTGCCTGTAACTCATAGAAACCCTGTGTACAGCAGCTCTGAAGACTGCCCTGCCCTCAACCAGTTTCACTGATTCCAACACACCTACCCTAATTGCCCCAGACTATATCAATCCATCTTATCCAGAGTCTTTCTCTGCTGTCCCTCCAGTCTTCTGAGCATGATGTCCTTCAAGGATTAGTCCCTCTTGGCCACATGCCCAAAGTCTGTAAGATGGAGCTTCAAAATCCTAGCCTTCAAGGAGAAACCTAGTTCCATTCTTTCCAAAACAGACATATTTGTTTTCTTGGCAGTTCATGGTGTGTTCAGGACTCATCTTTAGCGCCATAACTCAAAGCCATCAATTCTTCTCCTGTCTTCCTTAGTCATTGTCCGGTTCTCTGATGCATAGCAAGTACTTGTGAATACTATGGCCGGAGCACTTTAGCCTCTAGACCAATGTTGCTGCTTTTTCAGTACTCTGGAAAAGTCCTTGACAGCAGAATTTCCCTATGCAACTCATCTTTTGATTTCCTAACTGCTGGTGTCAAGAGTAATAATTGTGGAGCCAAGCAAGCTGTAATTGTTAACAACCTCAAACTCTTCTCCGTCTATCATGGTGCTGCCAATTGTCCCAGTGGTGACAATCTTTGTCTTCTTAACGTTGAGCTTCAATCTTTATTGAAGACTATAATTTTTGAACTTCTGCAGCAAATGCTTCAGGTTCTCCTCAGTTTCAGCAAGCAAGGTTGTTTCATCTGCATAATGTAGGTTGTTGATGAGTCTTCCTACAGTCCTGATGCCAGATTACTCCTCACAAAGCCCAACCTCCACAATGATCTGTTCTGCATATATATTGAAAAGTCATGGAGAAAGACACATCCCTGATACACTTGCTTCCTGATTTTGAACCATGCAGTGTTTCTCTGATCTGTTCTGAGGAGTACTTCCTTGTCCAAGTATAGATTTTGCATAAGCACAATGAAGTTTTCTGGGATTCCCATTCTCCTCAAGGTTAACCACACTATCGCATTGCATATTATTAATTATACCTGAGTTCATTTACTCAGAAAAAGCAAACTAAGTAAGATCTTAGTTCCTTATATAAATGCATAATATTTTAATTGCAATCTGAAAGATGATCTAAACCACCCCTATCATTTCATGTTTGAAGAAACCAAGGCCACACACAGATAATAGCAGAGCTGGAGCTAAAATTTGTACTTCACAAAGAATAATATTTTGTATAAGAAGCCTTTTAAAGGCGTTGGGACCTTGGGTCATATCCTTAACCTTCCTAAATGTGACTAGCACATTGTGTCATTTTGATGAAATAATGGATTATGGAACATTGCATAATTTTCCCCAATGGCTGTATGCAGAAAGGACTTACTAAATGAATTTAGGTTACCATAGGACTTGTTGACTGGAATTCTCTCTAAAAGAGGGAAAATAGTTGAAATTCACATGAATAGGGAAAGGCCATCCAGTCTAAAAGATAGCTTAAAATGAATATTTTCTAAGTCTAGTCAAAATACTTGGGATGATGTCTCAATAAGGTGTAACTAGAATATTATTTATATGTGGTCTAAGGAATTTTACTGTTATTTTACTGAAGAAAAATGAAAATAAAAAGTTTTATCCTACATGCACCCTACAAAAAGACAATTAAAAAACCATTAATTGGTCATTTTGCCTACATCCCTATTCAAGGGAGTGATGCCATGATCTCAATAGTGGTAGCTGTTAGGTTCTACGAGATTCTTCTCTGATTCTGTTGTCCAAGAATCTTTTTTAAAATCTCTTAAAGAGATTTATTTATGTCAAAATAATGTCACTAACTGCTTTATCTTTAGGCCAAATTTTCATGTAAATACTCAATCTTTTTTTTTTTTTTTGCATCTTCACTTTCACTGTTTAGGGAAGTAAAACTGCACTCCAATTCTAAAGCTGAGTCTGTCTCTAAACTAAGCCACCTCCTTTAACCACATATTGAGGGCGGACCTATGAGAAAATTCAAACCTCAGTGAAGATGTTTGTAAAGGATTCTTGAAGGAAAAAAAGCAAAATAGTGACCCACCCACTTCCTCTGTTCACTTCATTTATCCTTTCTTTTTCTCAAGTTCATTCTCACTTCATGCTGGGTTATGTAGTATGCAGGCAAACTTAATGTAGTTATTTTGCCACCATCAGAGAAGTCCATTTTATGGTGAGTCTGGTCTTATAGAAGACAGTGCTAAGATGTATACACACACACGAGAATACCCGTAACATGCAACCTAAGCCAGAACCTGACGATATAGTTAGGTGCCTACATAAAAGCTTTATAGAATAAAAGTTCATTCTCTTTTGGATTTCAAGTTATATACATTAATAACTTCTTCTGTTTGTGTTGCTTAGTTTGAAAGATAGTGTTATTGTAATAAAATTTACCAAGTAAACAAAATTGGGTAAATTGCAGATTTTCTTAAACAAGAAATACTCTACTAATCAGTCAACACACATGTTTTGTCAATATAAAGAATGGTTTTGAATATATAAACTAACAAATTAACATTAGACAGTTTGTGAGACTTTTCTTTTTAATATTTGAGTGAAAGTTTACAAAATTAAGCTTTCTTTCAAGCATTTCTGGTTTTTTTCCCTATGTCATCAATTATTTGGAAGCAAAAGTGGCATCCCCTGCCTTAACACCTTGCCTCCAGAAACTGAACTTTAATAAATATCAACAGTTGTAGAGAGGCTTCAGGCCTTTTGTTCATAGGGTCGTTATGAGTCATGCACACCTCAAAGGCAATCATCAACAACAACATCAGTTATAACACATACAATGTAATGACCTTCTTCCCATTTTTTCCTTGTGATTCTCATTTCCACTTACCTTTCTATCCTACCCTTTCCTGCTAAGCTTTATTCCTGGAAGATGTTACCATGTTTTGTGGTTGGTTATTCTAAGGAATAAACACCTCTTTGATGTTGTTCATCATCCAGGCCTGTCTGTTGTTCGGCTGCATGAGCCATGGTAGGTTACACTACATTCCAGCTACAAAGAGGGACTAAGGGTCAAAATCTTGGGGTTTTCCCCAGTCTATTACAGACCAGTAAGCCAGACCATTTTATGTGTTCAAGTTGTGTTCCACATGTTTTGCCAGCTTTATTCAGGACTTTCTACTGTGGTCCCTTTTAGAATAGTCTATGAGAGTAGGTGGTCACCATCTGCTTTTCATCTCAGAGTCATGGAGGTTGGAGTTCTCAATGATCCATTCATTCTTTGGACTAATTATTTCTATGCGTCTTGAGTGTCCTTCCCTCATCTTTGTTCATTGGATAGGAAGAAGTCAGTGGTTGCAGCTTAGGTAGCTGCTCACAAGTTTTTTGTTACCGCTCTTCCCCATATTTTCAAGAGCCAGAAAGAGCTTACTGAATGCCACTAGAACCTTCATGTTTTACAAGGTACCAGCCCCTTTCTCCAGCTACACTCATTCTAGGGCATTCTGCCTTTCACTAAGAAAAGAAAAAGCCCTTCTAGCTCCTACCAGTTTTTCTGAGATAGATTTCGTGACCTCTCCTGTATTTTCAAGAAACAAGTACTCACAAGCTTTTAAGACCCCAGTTGTGACTCACCAAAGTGGAATGTAGAACATCATCATTGCGGACTCTGCTATGAACATAAAGTTTTGTCTCACATGCTTTGGGTATGTTGCTAGGAAAGACTCTCTTGCAGAGGGACATCAGCTTGGAAAGATGGAAGATCTACAAAAGAGAGAATGACTCTCAGCCAGATGGACTGACTTACGGACTGCTGCAGAGGGCTCGAGTGTGTCAGAAATTGTGAGGATGGTACAATCTACGACATCACAATCTAGGAGTTCAGATCTGTTTTTTTATAGGGTAGCTATGGAACTAACTTGATTCAAAGGAACCTAACAAGAACAGCTTGCTTATAATATGCACTGAAGAGGTCACTTCTGGCAATGTATAATTTTACCTTTTTAGATAAGAACTAGACCCTGATATGTGGTGATTTTGTTCCAGTAGTTGAAAAGCATCTTGTGCAACCCACACTGTTCATCTCCCCTCTCTCTTTACCACATCCAGCCCACAGGACTCCCATGCCACTGCTTTTTTTCATCAAGTTGCATGCTCATTTATGGTAATGACACTATAAACTTGAAAGTAATAAACAGTATATCTTGCTTCTGTTAATTCAGAGAGGCCTTTCCTCCAATTAGCGTAAAGTATTAAGTTTTTATTACAGATAAACATATGCGTTTGTGTTTGCAAAATTTCATTGATGAATAATGACTGAGCTGCCACCCACAACCCAGATGGAAACGTTTGGAGATCATGAAATAAAACATTGTTAGGTCACTTCCAGCATGTAATCAACAACAATGGTTGTGGTTAGACTTGTTATATAAACAGAGGGGGGAGAGAATGACTCACTGAGTATGAGAATTATGAAGGCCTTAGATATCCTCAATGCAAGACTTCCAAGAAACAAACTTGGGGATTTCTGAGCATGGCTTGGATGGTACTCTAGGTCAAAGAATGGTGACTGGTGCTTAGTCATTGGGACTGGTCACTGAGCATTGACTATAATTTGTGGTTGTGTAGAAATTTCTTGTTCTTCCTTCTTAAAACAAAAGAAAAGAAAAACACCTGTTGAAAGCTAAATATTCATCTCCCATTGGATCAGGTGCTAAAAAGAACAAAATTCTACTAATTTTTGCCACTGCCTCCTTCTAGTTCTGTGGCATAAGCCACACCAGATAAAGCTTTAGAATCTAAATTTATGCATTTAAAAGTTAAGATAAAATATCTCTTTTGTCTCTACTCCAAAGCTATCCTTTAAAGATCAAGAGTGATTAAGTGATTTAAGGAAGTAAAGCCTTGTGAAAACGTGAGAAATTATTATTGTCATTATCCCATGGCCAGGATTAGTATTAAATAATACTACTATTCTTTTGCTTTGTTTCTAAGCATATTTGACTAGTATTCATGTCTTACTTAAAAGCAGAAATTACATGACATTAGAACTGGGTTGAAAAGTCTTAGCTTCGCCATTTAATAGTCAGGATATCAGACAAATCTCTTGAAGGTCTTTGAGACTCCAATGATTGAAGGAAGGAACAAGTTAAGTAGTAAAATAAATAATAATTAAAAATTAGAATGCTTGAGTTGGAAGGACAACTTCAAACATGGAGGATTTTACTGTCAGGATTAGTACTGCTTGGAACAAGAACAGGAAAACTCTAAAACCTAAGGTCTTTCTGAGGACCAGCAAGGACATTTGAACTCTTTGTCATTACACCTGTTTCCCTTCACATGTCTGGTTAATTATCTGCACAATCTAAACCAAACCTTGAAACAAAACAACTAGATAATCAAATCATAATGCCCTCCATAAAACAGTCTTCCACACAAGAGTATCTCCAGGAAATCAAAGTTTGGGTTACCCTGAAATCTTCACTAGCTGAGCCAGTTTCTACTCCTACTCAAAGAACAGTCAAGCACCACTATTGTGATTAAAGGGCTGTGGATGAGCAGAAAGAGATATTGTGTGTTGTAGGAAATATCAATGACTGTTCCAAAATAAAGCAGTAATAGATGTACTTGATATTGAGAGAGAAGTAGCAAATAGAAATTTCACCCTGAGCACTCAGCAGGCATAGTTAATGGTACCATGATTTAGAGGTAAAAGATTAGATCCCAATCAGAACATATTTCTTCTCCCTGAAAGTACCCCTTTTAGCTGGCAAGTAAAAAAAAAAAAAGAAATTTAATAGGTAAACAAGCTGGGGTGTGAAGAATGCACAGTGTTGTTATTGTTATGTGCTCTCCAGTTTTATAGTGATCCTATGAACAATGGTTCTGAACCCTACCCTACCCTGAGCCAATCTCAATGTCTCTGACACACCTGCCTTTTTCACTCCAGGCACTGTGTCCATCTATCTCCTCCAGGGTCTTCCTTTCCTGTTCCTCCACTCTTCTTTTTTTTTTAATCTTTCTTTTAATTAATTTTAATGAAAGTTTACAGAGACTTTGGATTTCCATTCATTCATTGTTGCCCTTTTCTCCCTGACCACCCCTACCCCCCAATTCACTCTTTTCTTTGAAAAGTAAAAGAAAAATTCTTTCATTGTTATACAGTACCTCCCCCAAGTCCACTCCACTATGCAGCCTTGGTTCTGGACTCCTGTCATGACAATAATACCTAATCATATATTCCTTTTAAGCAGTCCTCTCCTTCATCTGTTTCAATGCAATAGACATTATTTATCTTCTCTTTTTCAGTCTCCCCCAAATCCTGATGTCAGTCCCGTTTTACAACAGTGGCACTATGCAATATTTGTCCTTTTTTGACTGAGATATTTCATTCAGCATAATATCCTCCAGGATCACCCATTTTGCATAATATTTCATGAGTTCCTTGTTAATCAATGCAGCATAGCATTTCATTTTGTGAATATACCAGAACTTTTCTATCCATTCATTTGTTGATTGGTTGTTTCCAACTCTTTGCTATTGTGAACAAAGCCACAATAAATATGGGTGTGCATATATCTGTTTGGGTGGTGGTTATGGTTTCTTTAGGGTATATTCCCAGTAGTGGAATTGCTGGGTCAAATGGTATTTCTATTTGCAACTTTTTGAGAAGACAACATACAGCCTTGCATAGTGGTTGCTCCATTTTACACTCCCACCAACAGTGAATAAGGGTTCCAGTTTCTCTGCAACCTCGCCAGCATTTAATGTTTGCTGTTCTGTTAAATTTTGCTATTCTTACTGGTGTAAGATGATATCTCATAGTTGTTTTGATTTGCATCTCTCTTAGAGCTGGGGATTTTGAACATTTCTTCATGTGCATATTGGCCTTCTGAATGTCTTCTTTTGTGAAGTGTCTGTTCATATCCTGTGCCTATTTTTCTATTGAGTTATTTACCTTTATCTTGTTGTAGTGCTTGAGTATTTATGAATTCTAGATCTAAGTCCCTTATATGACATATTGTTACCAAATATTTTCCCCCTCTGTGGCTTCCCTTTTTATCCTGTTGGAGAAGTTTTTGGATGTGCATGAGATTTGATTCTTAGAAGGTCACAGTCATCTATTTTATCCTTTCCTGGTTGTAGACCCTCCACTCTTCTAAGCAAGACCCCTTCTCCAAGGACTGATCTCTTCTGGCAACATGTTTAAAGTATGTAAGATGGAACTTCAAAACCCTTGCCTGCAAGGAGCAACAATAGTTTCACCCTATCCAAGACAGACCTGTTTGCTTTCTTGGCAGACAGTATACTATTTTTAAACTCCACAACTCAAACGCATCATTTGTTTTTCTGTTATCCTTAATCATTGTCCAGCTTTCTGGTGCATAGCAAGTAACTGTAAAGAACATGGCACACCTAGTCTTCCGCACTCAGAAAAAAGGTTCCTTACTGGAGATTCTCCTAAAGCAATTTATTTGTTTTTCACTGGGTTTGGGGTGTGTGTGTGTGTGTGTGTCGTTGTTGTTGTTTTATATCCTGACTGCAAGTACCAAGAAAGTTGTAATTGTTGACAGTCTCAATCTACTGTATATAGCCTGGTGTTGCCAATTGGTCCAGTGATGAGAATCTTTGCTTTCTTGATGTTGAAATACAATCAGTATTGAAGACTACATACAGTCTTTGACCCTCTGCAGCAAATGCTTTAGGTCCTCCTCAGTTTCAGCAAGCAAGGTTATATCATTTACAGGTTGTTGATGAGCGTTCCTCCAATCCTGATGCCACATTTCCTCTCAAAAAGCCCAGCCTCCAGAATTATCCGTTCCACATACAGATTGAAAGAATATGGAGACAAGATGCATCCCTGACACACTCGCGTCCTGATTTTGAGTCATGCAGGCTTTCCTTGCTCTGTTCTGACCACTGCCTCCTGGTTCAAGTATAGATTTTGCATGAGCACAATCAAATTTTCTGAGATTCCCATTCTTCTCAAAATTAGTTATCATTTGTTGTGATCCACACAGTCAAATGCCTTTGCATAGTCAATGAAACACAGATAGACATCCCTTTGATATTCTCTGCTTTTACCTAAGATCCATCTGATATTGGCTATGATGTCGCTGGTGCCACTGCCTCTTCTAAATCCAGTGTATATTGCTCATAGTTTTCTATCACTGTACTGCTCCCGTCATTTTTTTATAATCTTCATTAAGATTTTACTTGCGTGTGATATCGTTCAAAAATGTCCACAATGTGTTGGATTACTTTTTTTTTTAATGAAAAAAAATATGGATCTCTTCTCGCCAGTTGGTCAGGTAGCTAGGTGTCCTTCAGATTTCTTGGCACCACCTGGTGATCACAACCAGGGCAGCATCTGTTTGTTGAAATATGTCAATTAGTATTCCATCAATTCTTCTAGAGCCTTATTTTTTCCAATTCCTTCAGAACAGCTTAAATTTCTTCCTTCATCACCGTTGCTTCTTGATCATATGCTGTTTCATTAAATTCTTCTGTGTCAGCCAATTCTTTTTGTACAGTGACTTTATGTACTCCTCCCATCTTCTTTTAATACTTCCTTGATCATTCAATATTCTGCCCATAGCATCTTTAAGTATTATAACTTGAGTCTTGTGTGGTTTTTTTCTTCTGTTACTTCAGCTTAAGAAATGCCAAGGAAGTTCACTCCTTTTGATTTCTGACTCCAGCTCTTTGCACATTTTATTTTAATACG
>NW_006399755.1:35469147-35471065 GCF_000299155.1 Elephantulus edwardii | reverse complement strand
CTTAAGGCCTCAAACCTGAAGTTCTTCTACTAGATAGACTGATGCAGTGATTGCAGCAATGGGCCCAAGTGTGTCAGAGATGATAAAAATGGCATGGGACAGGAAAGGTTTTAAATTTTTTGTTCATAGAGTCTTTCTGAGTCTGTGGCATCTAACAACAACATCAAGAGAAGAAAAATCTTCACTACTAGATCAATTGTTGTTGTTAGGTGCGGTTAAGTAGAGTACAAGTCATAGCAATCCTATGAACAGCCATTCTGAAACCTGCCTTATCCTGTGCCATCCTCATCATCTCTGAGACACTAGAGCCCATTGATGAAGTGACAGTGTGAATCCATCCTCCTAAGCATGATGTTCCTTTCCCAGAAATAGCCTTGCCTAGCTACATGTCCAAAGTATGAATGATGAAGCTTGGTCATCCTTATCTTCAAAGAAAACTCTGGCTGCACTCTTTCTGGGACATATCTAATTGGTTTTTAGTTTTGGCAGACCATGGGTTATTCTTTGGAAGCAAGAGTGGCATTCACTTCTTAGACAACATGACTCTATGAACTATGAGAATTAATACTTATAGAAAGGCTTCAGGTCTTTTGTTCATAGGGTAACTATAACCCATGTTCAACTCAATGGCAATCAATAACAACAACAACATGGGTTATTCAATACTCTTCTCCAGCACAACACAAAGGCATCAATTCTCCTGTCATCTTCATTCAATGTACAGCTTTCTTTTGTACAGCAGGTAATTGAGAAGATCATGGCACCTTAGTCTTCAAATTGACATCATTGTACTACAGTATTTTGGAGAGGTCCCTGACTTGCCCAATACAATACATCTCCTGATTTCCTGACTGCTGGTACCAAGGGTGTTGATTATTTATCCAAGTAAGAGGAAAACATTGACAGCTTTAATGTTTTCTCCATCTACCGTATCATTGACTGGTAAGCTTGTGGTAAGGCTCTTTGTCTTCTTGATGGTGAGATGTAATCTATACTGAAGTCTGTAGTCCTTGATCTTCTGCAGCAGGCATTTTACATTCTCCTCACTTTCAAGCAAAGTTATGTCATCAGCAAAAGGCAGGTTGTTGATGAGTCTTCCTCCCAACCTGATGCCACATTCCTCTTCATAGAGGCATGTTTGTGACTGATCTGTTCAACATAGAGATTAAACAGGTATAGAGAAAGGACACACATCCTTCCTGATCTTAAACAAAGCAGTGTTCCCCTGTTTTGTTCACACAATAACCTCTTGGTTTAGGTATAGACTCTGCAGGAGCACAATTAAGTGTTTTGGGATTTCCATTCTTCTCAATGTGAGCCATAATTTGATTTATTATGATTCACACAGTCTAATGCCTTTGCATAGCCAATAAAACACAGACATAGATTATTCTGATATTCTCTACTTTCAGCCAGAATCCATCTGACATCAGCAATGATAACCCTGGAGTCACAGCCTCTTCTTAAACCCACTTGTACTTCCAGCAGTCTCCTCTCAGTGTGCTCTTCTAGCTGTTTGTGAATGATCTTCAACAATATTTCGCTTGAATGAAACATTAATCATCTTGTCTTACAGTTTCCACATTCTATTGAATCATATTTCTTGTTAATGGGGACAAATATCAGCAGTTAGGAAATCAGAAGACATTCCACCTTGGGAAAGTCTGTTGTCAGGGACCTTTCCAGATTACTGAAGAGCAGTGACATCAGTTTGAAGACTAAAATGTGCATGATTCAGGCCATGGTCTTTTCAACCTCTCTCCTTTTTTTAACATATTGATAGGAGGTGTTATTCCTTGGAGAGGGACGTGATGTTGGGAAGGGTGAAGGGTCAGCAAAGGAGAGGAAGGCCCTCAACCAGGTGGATTGACAAGATGACTGTTGTAATGGGCTCTTGTATGTCAGGAAGTGTGAGGAC
>NW_006399755.1:35467370-35468677 GCF_000299155.1 Elephantulus edwardii | reverse complement strand
CTAAAAAACAAGTATGTCAGTTTAATGATTGCTGTAAGATTGACTAATGCCACTGTATTTTCCATTGCTTCATATGCATGTGAAAGTTTATTAACAAATACAGAGTACTGATGAAATAAGTACTGTTCTCTTTAAATTATGATGTTGGTAAAGACTATTGAATATATCATGGGCTTCTAAAAGAACAAACGTATCTTGGAAGAAGTGCAGCCAACGTCTTAGAGACAAAGTCTCACATAATTTGGGCATGTTGTCAGGAAGGCTCAATTCTTTTAAAAAAGACAGCATGCTTGGAAAAATAGATGCCAGTAAAAGAAGGGAAGATCTTTCAGGACATGAATTGGCACAATGACTCTGTGATAATATTGAACATTGTAGAGATTGTGAAGATAAGGCAAGAGTTTGATTTGTTGTTCATAGTATTGCTGTGATTCATAGACAACTTAAGGGCACCTAACAACAATAAGTGCTCAAATACACACAGAGTTATCTTGGACAAAAAGAGAGTGAGTAATATGGAGAATAAAAGGAAAATAGAAAAAAAGATAAAATAGGTTCACAATTTCTGACAATACCCTTCTAATTATGATTATCAATTCCATAGTGAGAAAACCAGGAAAAAGTAGCAGCCAGAATCTCAAGAAAAACTTTCCCTGTAGGGCTTAAAAAAAATAAGTCTTACCAAGTTTCTTTAGTAAAATAAATGGTTTCTCTGTTTCTTGAGAGATCTGAAATAGAAAGTTCTATAGGTCCTATTTCAAATTTCAAGAGTTGGTATATATCACTTGAGTTTTGCAATCAAGACTCTATTGAATGGAGCAGTGGAAAACAGATACCTGTCCCTCATATAAATTGACTCTTTAATATGACTTTTGGGGTTTTTTTTAATTAAATTTTATTCATTTCAATGAAGATTTACAGAGATTTTGGGTTTCCATTAATTCATTGTTGCACTATTTTCTCTACCCTCTTCCCTAGTTCATTCTTCTTTTTTTCCCCCTTGAAAGTCTGTTTTAATTGTCCAATTGCCCCAGTGTTTGTCAAAGCCAGTTCTGATTAATCTCCTTTGTCAGTGTGTCCTTTGCCATTCCCTATCACTCCTCCTTGAGAGAGACTCACCCTGATTCATAAGGAAAAGGGGACGGGGTATTCTCTTAGCTACTTCCTGCTTGAAAGGAAGACTTTTAGGGGTTTTGTCTGTGTAAGCTATATGATCTAAAAGAATGTTATGTTGTTGTTGTTATATGCCATCGAGTCGCTTGCGACTCATAGCGACACCATGTACAACAGCCCTAAACTCCGCTCTG
>NW_006399755.1:35465309-35466565 GCF_000299155.1 Elephantulus edwardii | reverse complement strand
TGAACCATGCAGTGTTCCCTTGCTCTGTTCTGACGACTGCCTCCTGGTCCAAGTATAAGTTTCGCATTAGAACGATCAAGTGTTCCGGGCAGTTAAATAACAAAAGTATTATATATCATTTACAAAAATATTCTCTTCATTTTAGATCTACTATTTCTTCACAAGATCCGTAGTGGCATGCTGTGTTGCATTTTGGGCTGCTAACTAAAAGGTTAATGGTTTGAATATACAAACACTCCATGGAGCTGCTTTCCAGAATGATTTACAACTTTGGAAGTTTCATGGAGAAACATCATAAGTATGGATCATTAACAGTGGGTTAAGTTTGAGTTTGGTTCCTTTCTTGACCAGATAGCTGGATGAATATTTTATTATACTCTAGGGAAGTTGACTTAGGAGGAAGAATGATATGTATTTTTCTGGCAAGAAACTCAGTACATGTTAACTTTGGAAAAGCCAAATAATATTAGAATTCTCCTCACAGTATCTCACATCCTGTTTGTGAATCTCTGATCACTGTCCTTCACCATTCCTCATACAAATTAAACACCACCTAGAAGAGTTAAGGACAATCTAAATAGTAAGAAATTGTAGGTTGACAGAAACCTTAGCTGATGAGTAAAAGATTATTGGTTTGAGTCCATTCAGCAGTGCTTTGAAAAAGGTAGCTGGTGATCTACTTCTGAAATATCAGGTACTGGAAGCTGAATGGAGCAGTTCCACTCCAAAATACATGGATTCATCGTGAGTCAAATTCACTTCATCGGCAACTTGATAATGTTGTCGTTCTGTGCTGTCAAGTTGCTTGCGACTTATAGCAACCCTATGTACAACAGCTCTAAACTCTGTTATGTCCTGTGCCAACCTCATTGTCTCCGACACACTCATACCCCAGTCACCGAATCAATCCATCTCCTAGAGGGCCTTCCCCTCCTGCGCCTGCCCTCCACCCTCCCAAGCATGAAGTCCTTCTCCAAGGACCGGTCTCTCCTTACAACATGACCAAATATGTCAGATGAAGCCTCAGAATCTTTGCCTCCAAGGATCAGCCCGGTTTAATCTTCTCCAGGATGAATCTGTTTGTTTTCTTAGCAGTCCATGGTACCCACAATACTCTTCTCTAACACTAAATAAAGCTCAAAGGCATCAATTCTCCTTCTATCCTCCTTAGTCATTGTCTAATTCTCTGATGCATAACCAGTGATAGCAAAGAGAATGGCCTGTATCAGATGCACCTTAGTCTCCAGAGAGACACC
>NW_006399755.1:35464420-35465047 GCF_000299155.1 Elephantulus edwardii | reverse complement strand
TGACCCTCTGCAGCAGGCACTTCAGGTCCTCCTCAGTTTCAGTTTCAGCAAGCAGGGTTGTGTCATCTACATAACGCAGATTGTTGATAGATCTTCCACCAATCTTGATGCCGCATTTCTTCTTCATAGAGCCCAACCTCCTGGATGATCTGTTCTGCATACAGGTTGAAAAGTTATGGAGACAGGACACATCCTTGGTGTACGCCCTTCCCAAATTTGAACCATGCAGTGTTTCCTTGCTCTGTTCTGGCAATTGCCTCTCGGTTCAAGTATAGGTTTCACAATAGAATGATCAAGTGTTCTGGGATTCCCATCCTTCTCAGAGTCAGCCACAGTTTGTTATGGTCCCCACGGTCAAACACCTTTGCATAATCAATGAAGCACAGATAGACATTCCTCTGGTACTCCCTGCTTTCATCCAAGATTCATCTAACATTAGCTACAATATCCCTAGTACCACGACGTCTTCTAAACCCAGCCTGGACTTCTGGCAGTTCTCTGCTGATGTGCTGTTCCAGTCATTTTTGGATAATCTTCAGCAGAATCTTGCTTTCCTGTGAGATCAACGATATTGTTCTATAGTTTCCACACTCTGTTGGGTCACTGTTCTTTGGAATTGGAACAAAT
>NW_006399755.1:35457364-35463840 GCF_000299155.1 Elephantulus edwardii | reverse complement strand
AGAAGATTTCAAAAGGCAGCGTGGATGACAAAGCAAAATATTACAATGAAATGTGCAAGGAGCTGGAGTAAAAAAATCAAAAGGGCTGAACTCACTCAGCATTTCTTAAGCTCAGGGAACTTAAGAACAAATTCAAACCTCGAGTTGCTATAATCAAGGATGCTTTAGGCAGAATATTAAATGATCGAAAGAAATTGGCAGACACAGAATTTCATGAAACAACATATGAGAACCAGATGATAGAAACTATAAATGTTCCTCAATGTCCTCATCTACCTTAGTTATATAATGGATTCTTTTCATCTGAAAGTATAGCCATTCAAAGAAATTACAATTATTTGTGAACTCCATATGTCTGTGTCCATGTAATTAAATTCTCACCAATGATAGACAAGCAGAAGTATTTCCTAAAATCTAAAACCCATTGCTGTTGAGTCAGTCTTACCCTCTAGGGCAGAACAGAACTTTTGCAGAATTTTCAAGGCTGAAAATCTTTAAAGAAGCAGATTGCCACAGCTTTCTCCTTGGAAAGACTAGAAGTTTCAGCCTTGGATCTTTTGGTTAGCAGGTAAGTATTTTAACCATCGGGGCTACTCATGTACTTTCTAGTTTCTGAAGGTGGAAGAACATTTGATCTGTAGGAATACAGCCATGATAGCTAAATCCTAAAACTTGATCCTATAGGCATCTATTAAGAATCATACAAGTTGATAAAGAGAACTCTGACTTTTATCATCATAGAATGCATGACTAATAGGAATTGATTACATCAGTGTTTTTCGTATTCTTGTTGGTGTTGTTATGTGCCATCAAGTCACCTGTGACTCATAGTGACCCTATGTACAACATATATGATGCCTGTCCTGTCCTGAGCCAGTGTCACTGACTCTGATAGACCTACCCACACTGGCCAGTTGCTGTGAAAATCCATCTCATCCTGGGTCTTCCTCTCCTGTACTATCCCTCCACCCACATGACCAAAATATGTAAGATGGAGCTTCAAATGCCTTGCCTCCAAGGAGCAACTTGGTTTCATCCTCTCCAATGCAGACCTGTTTGTTCTCTTAGCAGTTCATGGTATGTTCAATATTCTTCTCCAGAACAACAACTCAAAGCCATCTATTCTTCTATTATCCTTAGTCATTGTCCAGCTCTCTCATTCACAGCAACTAATTATGAAGACCATGGTCTGGATTAGGCTCACCTAAGTCTCTAGACTGACATTGTTACTCCTCAGTACTCTAGAGAGCTCCCTGACCACATATTTTCCCAGTGCAATTCATATTTTTATTTCCTGGCTTCTTACGCCAAGTGTGTTGATTGTGGAGTCAAGAGAGTTGAAATTGCTAAAAGCCTCAATCTCATCTCCATCTATTATAGTGCTGCCAGTTGGCCAAGTGGTGACAATCTTTGTCTCCTTGTTGTTGAGCTTCAATATGTATTAAAGACTACAATACTTGACTTTCTACAGCAAGTTCTTCAGGTCCTGCTAATTTTCAGCAAGCACGTGTGTGTCATCTGCATAACATAAGTTGTTAATGAGCCTTCCTCCAATCCTGAAGCCACATTTCTCTCACAAAGCCTAGCCTCCCAAATGATCTGTTCCATATACAGATGGAAAAGGTGTGGAGACAGGACAAATCCCTGATGTACTCCTTTCCTGATTTTGAACCATGCAGTATTTTCTAGTCCAAGAACAGGTTTCACATGAACATAATCAAGTATTCTGGGATTCCCATTCTTTTCAAAGTTAGCCACAGTTTGTTGTGATACACACAGTCAATTGACTTTGCATAGTCAATGAAACACATAGACATACCTTTGGAACTCTTTGCTTCTGCCAAGATCCATCTGACATTGGCAATACGTCTCTAGTGTCACAGTTTCTTCTAAGCACAGTTTGTATTTCTGATAAACTGCTCCCATTGTTTTTGTGTAATCTTCAGCTGGAGTTTGCTTGTGTGTGATATTTGTGATATTGCTTGATAATTTCCACACTCTATCAGGTCACCTTTTTTGGGAATGGGAATAAATGTAGATATCTTCCAGTCATTTGGGAAGGTAGCTGTCCTCCAGATTTCTTGGCACATTCTGGTGAGCATGTCTAGGGTAGCATCTGTCTGTTGAATCATGTCAATTGGTATTTCATCACTTCTTGGGGTCTTGGTTTTTGCCAATTCCTTCAGAGCAGTTTGAACTTCCTTCTTCATCACTATTGCCTCTTAATCATATGTCGTTTCATGAAATTTTTCTGTGTCATTCTATTCTTTTTGGTACAGTGACTAGAGCATTAAAATTCCATCTTGCTACATCATTATTTCAGGATTTTTATAGCATGTGCCAAAATTTATTCTTAATAACTCAGTGCCTTTGAGCAGAAGACTTAAACTAATATGGTTCAAATAAAATTGAAATGTTTCTCACTGAGGTCCTTTAGGAGGTCAGGAAATCCCAAGAGCCAGTTAATAGAGTTATTCAAGAACATCAAAGCACTCAAATTCTTGCCATGTGTTTGATCTGTTTCCCACCACTCCCACACAAGCACACTATACTTTAGCTCTACCACACTAGGGTTGGTTGCCTAGATATACCTTATTCTCCTCACACTTAAATGTGCTATTATTTCTCCTTGGAATCCTCTTCCATTTTCAACTCGGTATGCTCCCATTGATCTTCCAAGATTCAGCTGAAACTTTATCTCCTTTGGAAAGTCTTCCCAGAGCCGTCAAGTAGAATCAGGCATTTCTTCCATAAAATGCCCATTGTAACATCTATCTTGTAGTGATAATCACATAGAATAGTAGTTAAGGTTTGCTTCCCTCCCCTTAACCAGATTATAAGACACTCAAGAATAAACTTTTTTTTTTAATTTTTTATCCTTAACAGGACAAAGCCTGAAGCAAAGTTGGTGCTTAACAAATGTTTAAGGCTTGGGAGAAGGAAACATTATGTCTTCAGAAGAAATTATGATTTATAAATGAATACCAGAATATTCATCATCTACCAGATTTGTCTCAATAATATGTAAATTAAATTTCCATCTTCCAAAGCATAGCACACAGTTAAAAGTAATTTTGAGTTAAAAAAGTTGTTTTCCAACTTACCAGCTTCTCCAAGGGGAAAAATAGATAATCTTTTCCTGTGTGATTTATAGCCTCTGAAAACACACTGGAGGGTTGGCTATGAGTTGGTCCCAACTCGACCACACAATAACAAAAACCAACAGCTATATGATTGTGTTGATTACTTTCTGTGGCAGATTTTGAATTAACCTAAATTTTTTTCTATTTCTTCTATTTAAAATTAGAATCTATTTCTTTCTTCTTGAATCTTGACTGGTCTTAATGACTTTCCTGATGAATAGTGTGTGGCAGAAATCACATTCTGAGGTGTCTCAGGCTACTTATAAGATCTCTTTCAGTTACCATTTCAGCCTTCATTAGAGCTTCAAGGTACCATGGAAAAAATGCAACTACCTGAAGCTGTGAAGAAACCTAAGCTGTTGTTGTTGTTCTTAAGTGCTATCGAGTTGCATGCGACTCATAGTGACCCTATGAAGGAGAGTCCTTGACGCTTGGGTGCCTTTCTTCCTCTCTCCAAGTTCATAGGGTTTCCGGAGGCAAGCTATTATGGAAGTTGATGTCCTCCTTCCATGTTTGTTCAATAGGGGAGCTCCACCCCACTCTCTGTCCGCATTGTAGCCAACCATTAACGCATTTGACACATCCTTGTCACAGTGTTCAGCCTCACAGCAACCACAAGTGACCGTGGGATGGCAACTTGTACAACAGGGCTATACGACCTAGAGGAATGTCTGAACTAAAACAATGAAAGACTGGCCTGAGGGCCGCGAACTAAAAGTCACCCACCTTTGTCTTGGTCACATTGTTTTCTCTTCACTGGGCCAGCTGATCTCTCTCTCTCTCTCTCTCTCTTTCTCCCTCTCTCTCTTTCTCTCTCTCTGTAGATGTTATTGTTGTTAAGTGCCGTTGAGTCGCATGTGACTCATAGTGACCCTATGAAGGAGAGTCCTTGACGCTTGGGTGCCTTTCATCCTCTCTCCAAGTTCATAGGGTTTCTGGAGGCAAGCTATTATGTCATATATAAAAACTATGCAGAAAGATGACTTTCCCAACCAGTGCCTAGCCATTTATGTCATCTCAGCTGTAGGCCTAGACTTCAGGAAGGAGCATAGAGCCAACTCTGTTGTGTTTTGTCTGAATTCCAGAACAGAAAAAAAAAACAAACAAAAAAACAAACAAAAAAACAAAAACAAAACAAAAAAGCAAAAAAAACCACACCAACATAAGCCATATTAATAATAAATTGTCATTCTAGGTAATAAGTGTTGGAACAGTCTTACCTCATTTTCTTAGGGAACCCAATAGAGGTTACTTGGCACATTAGAGGGTGAAAAAATAAGTCTCTATTCACTTCTCAGTTAATTCTTTTCCTGAGACATGAAAGTTATTGTTTGTTGGGAAGTGAAAAATCTTCCTAAGAATCTTCTGAGTACATCTATTTCCTTGACATTGTTTGTTTGTTGGTTTATTGGTTTTTGCATGCTCCCACCTGGATAATTTGATGCTAACAAACAGACACTGAGAATAGTGATTGTTGTTCTTTTCTGTTGGTGAGACTGAGTTCAATTTTAGTAGAGAAATGTAAACGTGACACTAATGGACTTCTCTTGCTCTCAGTTCACATTTCAAGACAACAGTATCCTCGCCATTAAAGCTCCTCACTCCAGATCCATTAATGCTGGGGAAATGAGCCCTGTGGTTTCTCTCATCTCCTGCCCATAAACCACCATCTCTCCTGACCCCTCCCTCTAGTTAACATTGTTTAACAGACTCAAGGACACAGCTGTGGTTCTTTTATTCCTAGAAAAGCAGAATGTATTAATGTTTCCTGTGCTGGTCTCCTGTAGGAGGACTCAGGCAAATTTCTCTTGGCTGTTCGATGCTTTCTATTTTGGGCTGATACTGACAGTTTTTTATATAGCTCCTCAGTGATGAAAAGGACCCTGGGGCCCTTCTATGGAGGCACTGGAGATGGGTCCTTTTATGACTTCTCAGCATTGTTCTTTTTCATTGTTCTTGATAAGAGTAGCATCAGATCCTGAAGACCTATTTGGAAGCTCTCTAAAGTTGAAGTGAGAGACAGACAAGGAACAAACCTAGACATTTACACAACTGACATTATAAATCTGCTAAACTGTATGTAAAGAACATTTTGCTCTCTTTATGGATAATATCTTTTATTTCATCCCACAATTCATCTTGTCTTCCAATCATTGGTGTTCTGTGCTTCAAATCTTAAGATGATTTACAAATTCAGAAGGGATAGACTTAAGTTAATATTTTGGTTTTCATGGTCTTGTTTTAATTTTCATAAGTCTCATTTGAACTTGCACATGGTCTGTTCCACCTGGCCTGGTATTGACTGCTGATATTGAGCTTTTCCAAAGAATAAGATGACACTTGGCCTGGTTTTGGCTGAACAACATAAAAAATAAGTAAAGGAGTATTTGTGTTCTGGGCTGAAGACTTAGCCAATACATGGACTAATAGACGGAGTCCAAGGTTAGACTAGGAAAAATTGGAAATTATAGTTCAAAAGCTCTTCTTTTTAAAATATCTTTTTATTTTATTATTGTTTGAATATATACACAGCAAACCACAAACCATTTTAAAATGTGCCATTTGGTCACAATGATTATGTTCTTTGAGTTGTACGTCATTCTTACATCAATTTCTGAATTATCTCTCCCTCACTAGCATAAATTCACTGCCCCCTAAGTTTCTAATATAATCTTTAAGGTGGCAATTGTCAATTTGAAGCAAAGGTAAGAAACCAAGATGTTAAGGAGCTTAATAGAGATTTCGATAGACAGTTCAGGAAACAAGGCAAAGTATTATCATAAAATGTGCAAGGTGTTGGGAGTCAGAAAATCAAAAAGGCCAAATTAGCACAACATCTCTTAAGCTAAAGGAACTAAAAAACAAATTTAAGCCATGAGTTCCAATATTTAAGGTTACTATGGGCAGACTACTGAATGATCCAGGCAACATTAAAAGATGATGGAAGGAGTATACAGTCACGGTACCAAAAAAAATTGGCTGACACAAAAGAATTTTTAGAAACAACATATGATCAAGAGGCAATGGGATGAAGGAGAAAATGCAGACCTTTCTGAAGTATTCGGAAAAAAAAATAAGGTCCCAGGACCTGATGGAATACCAACTGACATATTTCAACAAATAGGTGCTACCCAGGAAGCACTCAATAGATTGGGCCAAGAAATGTGGAGGACAACTAACTGGCCTACTGATTGGACGAGATCATATTTATTCCCATTCCAAAGAAAAAGTAACCTGAGAGTATGGAATTATAGAACACTATCACAAATATCATCCACTTCCATAATAGCTTGCCTCCGGAAACCCTGTGAACCTGGAGAGAGGATGAAAGGC
>NW_006399755.1:35440067-35456989 GCF_000299155.1 Elephantulus edwardii | reverse complement strand
GAAACCCTATGAACCTTGCAAGAGGATGAAAGGCACCCAAGCATCAACAGCACTTAACAACAACAACATCACAAATATCACATTCAAGCAAAATCCAACAGAAGGTTATCCAGAAATAACTAGAACAATACATCGACAGGAACTACCAGAAATATAAGCTAAGTTTAGAAGAGGTCATGGCACTAGGGACATTATCACCAAAGTTAGATGGATCTTGACAGAAAGCAAAGAGTACCAGAGGAATGTCTATCTGTGTTTCATTGACCATGCAAAGACATTTGACTGTGTGGATCACAAGATATTGTGGCTAATCTTGAGTAGAATGGGAATCTCAGAACACTCGATTGTGCTCATACAAAATCTATACTCAAACCAGGAAGTAGATCTCAGAATAGATTATACTCAAACCAGGAAGTAGATCTCAGAATTATCCAAGGAAACACAGTATGATTCAAAATCAGTAAAGGAGTACATAAGGAATGCATCCTGTCTCCATACTTTTTTCAATCTATATGCAGAATAGGTCATTTGGGAGGCTGGGTTTAATGAGGAAGAATGTGGAATCAGGATTTGAGGAAGACTCCTCAACACCCTGAGATATACAGATGACACAATCTCTCTTCCTGAAACTGAGGAGGACCTGAAGCACTTGCTGAAGAAAATCAAGGAGTGTAGTCTTCAATATGGGTTGAAGCTCAACATCAAGAAGACAAAGATTCTTACCACTGGGCCAATTGATATCACTGTGCTAGATGGAGAAGAAATTGAGGTTGTTAATAATTTCAGCTTGCTTAGCTCCACAATCAACACTCTTGGCACAAGCAGTCAGGAAATCAAAAGACAAGTTACACTGAGAAAATCAGATGTCAGGGACCGCTTTAGAGTACTGAGAAGCAACAACGTCAGCCTAGAGACTAAGGTGTGCTTAATCCAGACCATGGTCTTCTCAATTACTTGCTATGCGCCAGAGATGACAGAAAGGATGGATGACAGAAGAAGAATTGATGCCTTTGCGTTGCAGTGTTGGAGAAGAGTCGTCAACATACCATTGACTGCCAAGAAAACAAACAGGTCTGTCTTGGAGAGAGTGGAACCAAGTTTCTCCCTGAAGGCTAGGATTTTAAACCTCTATCTCACATATTTTAGGCATATAGCAAGGAAAAATCAGTCCTTGGAGAAAGACATCGTGTTTAGAAGGGTGGAGGAACAGCACAGGAGAAGAAGACCCAGGATGAGATGGACCTATATAGTAATTGGGTCAAAGGGGATAAGTATCTCAAAGTCAGTCAGACTAGCTCAGGACAGGGAAAGCTTCAGATCTGTTATACACAGAGTCACTATGAGTCACATGCAACTCGATGGCACACAACAACAACAATATAGTTTTCATTTAGCTGGAATTTTTTCACTAATAAGGTAAATTATTGTTTGGTCTTAAGGTGGCTTGAGGGGATATTTCTGGTTTAAAGTTTAAATACTGTGTCAATCCAATAGTTCCAGTAATTCATCCAATCTTTATGGTCTGTTGTTGTTGTTGATTGCTGTCGAGTCAAGCACAATTCATAATAACACTATGAACAAAAGGCCTGAAGCTTTTCTGTAACTATTGACATTTCTCAAAGTTCGTAGATTTTAAAGTTCTATTCAGCATTCTCCATATTGACCAGGATTCTTCTAAGGAGTTTCTAGTGAAAATGTTCAGTAATGGTAGCCAGGTGGTTCTTTTTTTTTTAAGTACCTAACATGGTGTCTTATTTCTGTCCCTTTTAGCTGGTTGTTGTTATGTACTCTAGAGTAGAAGTTGATTCATAGTGATTCTGAGGCAGATTTTCAGCAGTAAAAGCCATCACATTTCCCTGTATGTCAGAAAAATTAAGAAGGGTATGTGTCAGTTTTGTATCCTTTCTCCACATTGAGTTAATCTGTATGCTGAGCAAATTATTCCAGAATCTGGACTCTATTAAAAAGAACGTAGGTTTGAGGAAGACTCATCAATAATTTTCATTATGGAGATGACACAAATTTGATTGCTAAAAGTGAGGAAAACTTGCAGCACTTACTGCAGAAGAGAAAAGAATATAGTCTTCAATATGAATTGCATCTCAATTTCAAGAAAATAAAAATTCTTACCACTGGATCTATACACAGCATTGTGATGAAGAAAAGATTAAAACTCGCAGGAACTTCATCTTATTTGGATTCACAATTAATATACTTGATACCGGCAGTTAGGAGATCAGGAGGTATATTGCACTGGGAAAATCTACAGTTAGAGATCTCTCCGTATTGTTGAGAAGTAATGATGTCACTTTGAGGACATAGGTGTGTTTGATTCAGACTATGGTCTTTCCAATCACTTGCTATGCATCTGAGAGCTGGACAATGAATAAGGATGACAGGAAAAAAAAAATGATACCTTTGAGCTGTGGTGTGGAGAAGTGAAGATTCCATGGACTGCCAAAAGAACAAACAAATGTATCTTGGAGAAAGTGCAGCCAGAGTGCTTCTTGGAGGCAAGGATGGCAAAGCTTCGTCTCACAAACTTTGGGCATATTTCTAGGAAAGACTGTTCCTTAGAGAAATACGTTATGCTTCGAAAGTGAAGGAACAATGAAGGAGAAGAAGACTCTACACAAGGTGGATTGACACAGTGACAACAGCAATAGGTTTGAAAGTGTCACAGATTGTGAGGATGACACAGTATAGGATTAGCTCCAAATCTATTGCTGATAGTTTTGCTATGAGTCATAATTAACTCACCTAACAACATGGTGTCTGGTAAGTGAAATACTCTTTAAAGGGTAAATTTCTTTCTCTCCAATCAGAAAAAAATCAGCCCAAACATTTCCCTATCACAGAATAAGCATAACTTAAGAATACCTAGGAAAAATTGAATGAGAAGGTTCATCTTAGAGATCCTTCCACTGGTGCTAATTAAGCTGTCCCTTGAATTTGGTGACTTAAAGAACCTCCTTTAAAATGACAGCAACCTAAACTTTCCAAAATGAGAGTTTAACTAATATAATTACTCTTACCATGACAGCATCTCTCACATGCAGAAGAGAATGTCGGCTGTCTACCCTAAGTGGTGCTATTAGAGAGAGGAGAGTGTTTTTCCTGCCCATTCATCCTCCAGCTGCTATTTAGATTCATTCTGTGGGGACAATGATACTTGCCTTTCACAAAATACAGATGGAAATGCAGGACCACAGCATTCAGAAAGAATCTGCTGTCTGTCACAGAATTCAACTCAGCTCCATTTTTTTTTTAACTGTGTAACATTCTGAATGGTATTAAAACTTTTTTCAAAAAAAGTTTCTTACTCTTGTTTGCTGGTTGACTGACAATCCCAACTCCTCCATTCTTTAGCACTGGCCCCAGTCCCTAAGACAGCAATACCAGCAGAAAGATACCAACAAAAGAAGAGGGTCGTAAAGAAAAGAGATGATTGCTAACTAAACACTCTGCCATGTGCCACATATATTCTGTGTATTATCTAACCTAGATATCATTCACTATCAGGATCATATTTTTGTAGAGAGGAAGGAATGGGATTCTAAACCAACACCTTTCAATTAGTGGTTAGAAATTGAACTCGTCATTCTTTTCACTAATGCAATTTTTCTAAACTGGAATCTTTTATTGAAAACCAGAGTTGTATTTAGACCCAGTAAAAAAGGAAATTCAATAGTCAAGGAGCAAAGTACCACAGACTATCTTGGAAAAAAAAACACACAGAAGTTAAATACAGCTTTCTGTGAAAATAGGAAAATAAATGGGAACAAAAGAGAATCAAAATGACCTTGGACTGTATTTATTTAAAACAAAACTAAATCCATTGCCATGGAGTCAGTTGAGTCTTGACAGACAACCTCACGTATTACAGAGTAAAGTGTTTCATAGGGTTTTCTTGCCTGTACCTTTTAAAAAATTATTTATATGAAAGTTTAAAATCCAGACTGATTTTCCATTCAATTAGTTTTACTTTTTTGTTTTATGACATTCATTACAATATTCACATTGCAACCAAACCGTTCTCACTTTCTCCTTGTGATATACTTCTTCCTATGTTTTATCTGTCCCCTTCCTGTCCCCTTCCCGCCCTTTGAGCTTTATCCCTAGGAAAAAGGCTGACCTTTTGATCTTGCATGGTTGATTGCTCTAAGGAATTAGTGCTTCCCTCCTGTACCTTAAAGGCCTATCTATTGTTTGGCTGAAGGTTGAGCCAGAGGCATGAATTTTGTTCCAGGCTCAAAAGGTAACAAAGAGTAATAGTTTTGGGACTCCACTAGTCTCTCTCAGAAAATCTGGTTACATTTAGGAGTTTGATTTTTTGTTCCACATTCTTTTCTACTCTGTCCAGGACTGTGATCCCTTTTAGAACTGTCAGCAATGACAGCCATACATCATCTAGTTCTTCCAATCTCTGAGCTGTGGAGCTCAAATTCTGTTAGCCATTTGGATTACTTATTTCTATGTGTCTTTGTTTTCCTTCACTCTTTGTTGTTCCAGATAGAAAGACACCAATGGTTGTGGAATGTAGGTAGCTTTTTTTTTTTTTTAGGATTTTAATAACCATTTTTTAAAAATTGATTTTCATGAAAGTTTACAGAGATTTTGATTTCCTTTCGTTCACATGCTTTTTGAAATGGCAGTTGCTACTCACCAAAGTGGAATGTAAAATATTGTCTTTGTGGACTGTGCTTTGCCAACTGTTCTAAATGTCCTCAAAGAGTATGGTTCCGAGTCCCTGGAACAAACACGTCACACCCTCCTGGTGTTTAGCTGTAATTAAGACATTTACATAGCTCTGCCGATGTTGGTGCTGCTATATACGTAGATAGATTTATAGTATGTGCAAATATGAAGATAAAAACATTACCTGCCAAACCTATGTGAGGTTATATGTATAGTTTCTCCTGCCCATAATCTGTTCCTCTTGCATGTCTTCCTATGCATCCACTTTTATATTACTATTTATTATTACTAAAAGTGCAGAGTAAAGTATGTAATAGCATTTATCTTCGTGTAAATCACTGTGCACTTCTTTGTATCTTTCTTTTCTTTAGTGATGTTGTGCTGATAACCTATTTATTACATATTGTTTTTCCCTTTGCACAAGGGGGCTCTAATGATAGAGTCTATAAGGAGTTGGGCTGCTAAGTTAAAGGTCACACTTTTTTGGTGGTTCAAATCCAGCAGTAGCACCAAAAAAGAAAATAGGGAATCTCCTCCAGTGTAGTTAACGCCTCAAACACCCATTGGAGGTTCACCTATGAGTTGATTCTGACTTGACACCAATGAGAGAGAGAAACCTTCCCTTCTTCTAACGTATTGTATGTCTGTTAGTTACTTACTGATTTTTTTCCACCTTCCTTATTGCTTGTAATCATCAAGGAATATTTATTTTTGCTGAGTAAACCTTTCGCTACTAATGTTTTTTAATAGTGAATTTATATAATATTTGCCCTTTTGTGACTGACTTATTTTGTCCAGCATGTCCTTCAGATTTATCCATCCTATACAGTGCTTTAAGAATATTTTTAGCCTTTAAACTTGCTTAATTTCCATTGTGTGCGTGTATCATATTTTGCTTATTCATTATGCAGGGACTTGCTCAGCTAGCCCAAAGGTTTGAATCTATCAATGGCCACTCAGAAGAAAGATAGGCAATCTCCTACAAGGTAGCTTACAGCCTCAGAAGCCCAATGGAGAGTTGGTTATGAGTCAGTTGCGACTCAATAGCAGGGTGTCTGTGTGACTGTGTGAGTGAGTGAGTGAGTGAGTGAGTGAGTGAGAACGGGCAGCAACACAGTGTGAACTACAAAAGACCATAGGTGTCTTCAATAAGTAAATTTATTTTTCTTCTTTTGACTGAGTGCTTCTCGTTCCATTTCTACCGCACAAAGAAAATCTGTAAAGCAGAAAACATTTCTTCAGTAAATGGCAAAGCCCACATTTGCTAAAGAACTAAAGTGGAAAGAGTTGCCAGCCAGCTTTGAAACAAAGTGTTACCCCTGGCCAAGTGAAGATGTTGGCCCTACAGACGAGTTGTAGTTCTTTGCAAGTTTCTTTTTCAATCTGACCTCAACAAGGACATAGTTTCACCTGCTAAAATTTCTTCTTTCATCTCTTCTTTTGATCAAGATTTAATGCAGCACTGGCTTTCACATTTGGCTCCTAATATCATTCTAAAAATAACAACCAAAACATGGTGAAAAGGACAGGAATTTCAGGGGCACACAGAACTGAATAAAAATTCTAGCTCTACCACTTACTGTTTTGATAACATAACTCTTCGAAGCTCAGGTATATCCCATTAAAAATGAAGGAAATGTTTTACAAAGGTATTGTGAAAACTGTATAAAGAGTTCCACCTATAAAAAATTTTTAAGAAATGTTAACTCTTGCTCTGATTGCACTTAGATTCAATGTCTCCTTCCAATCTCTCACCAGCTTTATGAAGAAGGTAGTCTGATATTAATGATAGAATAAAGAGTTAATAAATACAAGAATGTTCCTTTATAGTTAGGATGTTTAAACTAAAGCTTGTTTACTTGGAACATATCATCAGGAAAAGCCTACAGCCAGAAAAGATCTTTGTTTTCATGTATGAAGTTCATCCTGAAACATGTCTTATTATCAATCATTAGTATTTGTTGTTGTTGTGTACTGTAGAGTCAGAACTAACCCATAGCTGACCCTTCAGCAGGTTTTCAGAGACAGTTAATCGCACAGGAGCTAGTGTCCTCCAACTGCGTGCCTTTGGGATTGCAGCCTAGCTTCTAGCCACTAACCCATAGCTGACCCTCCAGTGGTTTTTAATCACACGGAAGGAGATTGCCCATCCTATTTCCACGGAGCAGCTGGTGGCCTCGAACCATGTGCCTCTGGGATGGCAGCACAGCTTTTTGCCACTAGGCCACCAGAGCTCCCCCTGAGACTATAGCCTAACGATAAAGTGCAAAAGGCAGGAATATTAATGGAATGAGAATAACAGAGAGGAAGTTTTAAAGTGCAATTAAATTGTGAGTATACTAATTAATTTTATGAACAAAATGAGCAAAATAAGAAATGCTCAAAGACCCATAGTTAGAAAATTAGAAGGAAAGAAAACCCTTGATATTTTTCAAACTTAAAGAAAAGTTCTACCTTCAAGGTGCAATATTGAAGTATTTTATTACCAAAATATTAAGCAAGGTTTTTGATAGGTGCTATTGAATTGGTTCTTACTCACAAAAACTATAGAGCAGATACAAGAAACCTTACCTAAATTTCTGCTGCTTTTATCCATTGTTGCAGCTCTGAATCAATCCATCTTTTGAGGCTCTTCTTTATTTTTATTATCTTCTTTTCCAAGCATAACATTCCTCTCCAGTGATAGGCTGCACTTCTTCCAATTAGACTTGTTTGTTCTGTTGACAGTCTATGGTATACTCAGTACTCTTTTACCAACACCACATTCATTGTCTAACCTTCACAAGCATATGAGGTAATTGAAAGCAGCATGATGTGGGGCATGCACACATTAGGAAGCACCAAAGGAAGATAGAATTAATGCAGAGAGGCACCATACCAAGAATTGGTTGGTGTTCAACCACTTCAGGAAGTAGCATATGGTCAAGAACAGATACTATTGAAGGAATAAGTATAAGCTGCACTGAAAGTATTAGAAAAACAAACAAACAAAAAAAGCTGTAGGAATTGATGGAATATCAAACAAAATATTTTGACAGATGCAGCACTGGAGGTGCTCACCACCTATGCCAAGAAACTTGGAAGATGGTTATTTGGCCAACAAACTAGAAAATAATCTTCTCTGTGCCCATTCCAAAGAAAGGTGATCCAACAGAATGGGAGAAATTATTAAAAAAAATACTGGTGATACCACAAATGAGTAATACTACTGAGGATCATTCAGAAATGCTTATAACAGTACATCAACAGGAAACTGTCATAAAACTAAGCCAAATTCAGAAGAGAAGGTGGAACGAGTTCTATTATGCTAATGTTAAGTGGATCATGGTTAAAAATAGAAAATATCAGAAAGATGATTATTTGTGATTTATTAACTATAAAAATAGCTTTCCATTTTAAGATTCATGATAAATTACAAAAGGTGCTGCCAAAAATGGGAAATTCATGAACACCTAAGTGTCCCCTTGGAGAAACCATAGCCTGAATATGATGCAGCACTTCCAGGAAAACAGGAGTTACTGCATGGTTTAAAATTTGGAAAGGTGTTAGGATTATACCCTCTCACCACTCTTACCCAATCTGTATGCTGAGCACATTAGCTTAGAAACTGAATTATATAAGGTAGGAGAGGAAGGAAAGTGTTATCAAAATCAGAGGAAGATTCCTTAACAACTTCTGATCTACAAATTATCTAACTATGTGTAGGGGGGGGAAACATGAAGTACTTATTGAAGATAATCAAAGATAACCATCTTCAGTATGGGTCACACTTCAGCAAAAGTAAAATAAAAATACTCACACATGAAATAACAAGTAACATGATGAAGTAGAGAAAAGACTGACTTTGTCAACTATTTTGTATCAATTAGATCCACAATCAGCATCTATAGAAAAGCAAAATACATTTTGCAGCAGGAAAATGTATGAAAGATATCTTTAAACTATAAAAAAGCAAAGATGTTATTTAAAGGACCAAAATATTGAGGTCCAACCAATGGTATATTTAATCATGTAATATGTATGAGAAAGCTGCAAGGAAAATAGAAAAGAATTTATGTACTTGAATTATGGTATTGGTGAAGAATATATAACAGCTCTGAACCCTGTTGTATCCCAAACAAATCCATCATCTCTAACCCATTACCCCAGTCACTGAGTCAAATCCATCCCATTCAGGGTCTTCCTCTCTTATGATGTTCCTCCACCCTTCCAAGCATGGTGTCCCTACCTCTTTAAGGATTAGTCCCTCCTAGCAATAGCAATATGCTCAAAATATGAAAGACTGAGCTTCAAAATCCTTGCTTCCCATTTTTCAAGGAGATAAAAATTGTCAAGTTTATTTGGAGAGGAAACACCCCGAAGAAGCAAAGGACTTCAGAAAACCAAAAAAAATGAAATAGGAGGCATAAAACTCTCTCACTTCAAAACCTACTACACAGCAGTTGTAACCAAAACAGCATGGCACTGGTACAATGACAGACACATTGACCAATGGAATAAAATTGAGAATCCAGAAATGGACCCAGCTATCTATGGTCAGCTGATATTTGACAAGGAAGCAAAACCTACCAAATGGGGAAATGACAGCCTCAACAAATAGTGCCAGCAAAACTGGACTCTGCAGAAAGTTGAAACAAGTCCACATCTCACACCATATACAAAAATCAACTCAAGGTAGATCAGAGACCAGGGAGTAAAGCCCCAAACCATAAAGTTCATCAGAGACAAACTGAGATCAAGCTTAGACATCCTAGTCTAAGGTCTAAAGAGACTACCAACTACAGCCAGAAATGCACAAAATGGAGAGAATAAAGTTGACAAATGAGATCTTCTAAAGATTAAATTCCTGTGTGCATCAAAAACTTTTTCCAACAGAGTGTGTGGGGGGAAATCCTACTGACTGGGAACAAACATTTGGCAATAACATTTCAGACAAGGGTCTCGTATCAAAAGTTAACAGAATCCTACAGGGCCTCCACAAGAAAAAAGACTGATAACCCAATTACAAAATGGGCAAAAGACACGGAATGAGTTTTCACAGAAGATAGTCAGATGACCAGCAGACACATGAAGAAATACTCCAGATCACTGGCAATAAAAGAGATACAAGTCAAAACCACAATAAGACGCCATCTCACTCCAGTAGAAGTGGAAAAGTTTAACAGAACAACAAGTAACAAATGTTGGAGAGAATGTGACAAGAAAGGAATTTTTATACAATGTTGGTGGGACTGTAAAATGGTACAACCTCTCTGGAAGACAGTTTGATGCTTCCTCAAAAAGCTGAACATAGAAATTCCATGACCCAGCTATTCCATTCCTTAGAATATACCCCGAGAATATAAGAACTGAGGCACAAATGGAGACTTGCACACCAATATTCATAACAGTCTTATTCACCATCACAAGAATATAGAACAGACCAAATGGCCAATGGATTGAGAAAGTACGGTACGTTCATATGATAGTATGCTATCCAGCACACAGGAGCAATGATTTTGTAAATCACTACCTAACTTGGGAGGGACTAGAGAGTATTATGTTAATTGAACTAATTCAGTCCCAAGAGGACAAATAGTGTATAAGACTATTATTGTAGAACATGTATGAGGATTTGAAGGTGGAGGGGGGATACAGAAGGATGAGGATGGGAAGAGGGGATGTTGGCGGGGGCAGTTAATCATAGGATTGCATAACTTGATGGGTGCAGGGAAGTGTGGGTAAAGGCAATGGGAAAGATCCAGTGTGAAAAACAAGGTATACAAACTTTGTAAGTAAAACAGTATAAAATAAAAATTTTATTTAAAAAAAGGAAATTCCTTGCTTCCGAGAAGGAGCCTGGTTTCACCCTCCCGAAGGACAGACCTGTTTGTTCTCTTAGCAGTCTATGGTATATTCAATACTCTTCTTCAAAACCACAACTCAAAGTCATTGATTCTTTTTCTATCATCTTTAGTCATTGTCCAGCTCTCTAATGCATAGCAAGTAATTGCAAAGATGGCCTGGATGGGGCACACCTTACTCTCTAGACTGATGTCATTGCTCTTAATTACTCTGGAGCTGACAGCAGATTTTCCCAATGCAATTTGCCTTTTGATTTCCTGACTGCTGGTGACAAGAGTGTTGATTGTAAAACCAAGCAAACTGGAATTTGTAACAATCTTAATCTCTTCTCCATCGAGCTTGATGCTGCCATTTGGCCCAGTGGTGAGAATCTTTTTTTTTTTTTTTATATTAAGGTTCAATCCATATTACAGGAAATAAATGCTTCAGTAGTGTAATAAGTCCTGCAGGTACCTTAAAAAAGGATAGTCACGGCAGTGATAGCAACCAAGTTCAAAGGCGGAGAGGAGAGGAGAGGAGAGGTAAGCATATCCAAAGAAGGCTTTGTTTCTGTCATTGTTGTTATGTGCTATCAAGTCAAGTACAACTATTAATGTCTCTATGAACAGCCAAACAGAACCCTGCCCTATCCTGTGCCCATTGTTGTAATCATTGTGTCAATCCATATTATTGAGAGTCTTCCTCTCTTTACTGACCCTCCTTCTTTCCAAGCATGATGTACCTTTCCAAGGAATAGCCGCTCTTAACATGCCCAAAGTATGTGACATGAAACTTTGTCATCCTTGCCTTCAACGAGCATCCTAGCTGCACTTTCTCCAAGACATATATATTTGTTCTTTTGCATATTCATGGGATATTCAATACACTTCTCCAACACAACAACTCAAAGGCATCAATTCTTCTGTCATCCTTTTTCATTGCCCAGCTCTCAGACACATAGCAAATTGTTGAAAAGACTACAACTTGAATGAAGTGCACCTTAGTTTTCACTTTGACATAATTGCTTCTCAGTACTCTGGAAAGTTCCTTTACAGCAGACTTTTCCAATGTAAGATGTCTTTTTTTTTTTTTTTTACTACCAGCACCAAGGATGTTGATTGTGGATCCAAGCAAGATGAAATTGTTGACAATTTCAACTTTTCTCCATCTATCATGATGTTGCCTGTTGATCCAATGATAAGAACTTTGTCTTCTTGATATTGAGATGTAATTAATTTTGAAAGCTGTAGTCTTTAATCTTCTGCAGCAAGCTCTTCACATTCGCCTCATTTTTAGTAAGCAAACTTATGTCACCTGCATAATGCAGGTTGGTGCTGAGTTTTCCTCCTATCCTAATGCTACATTTTTATTCATATATTTTAGATTCTCGAATGGTTTCCTCAGCATACAAATTGAATAGGTATGGAGATAGAATACAGCCCTGAAGCACACACTTTTTTCTTCTTTTTTTTTATCTCTTGTCCATTTTGTAATTGCGTTTTCAGTCCTTTTCTTGTGGATGCCTTGTAGGATTCTGTAAACTTTTGCTGTGAGACCTGTGTCTGAGATGACATTGCCAAATACTTTTTCTCAGTCAGTAGATTTTCTTTTCACCCTATTGGAAAAAGTTTGTGATAAGCACAGGGATTTAATCTTTAGTTAGATGGTCTCATTCATTAATTTTATCCTCTTCTTGTTGTGTATTTCTAGCTATATTTATTTATACCCTCGATGTATAACTTTCTTGATTTTAAACCACGCAGTGTTCCTTTGTTCCCTTGTTCTGTTTGAACAACAAATTCTTCGCAATTTTAACCATAGTTTATTATTATTCACACAGTCTTTGTAGAGTCAATAAAACACAAATAGACATTCCTCTGTTATTCTCTGCTTTCTGCCAAGATCCATATGGCCTCAGCAATAACATCCCTTTTGCCAATAGCTTCTTCTAAGCCCATTTTGAATTATCTGTTAATGTACTAGTCTAGCTATTTTGGATGATCTTTAGCAATGTTTTACTTGTGTGTGATATCAATAATATTGTTCAATCATTTCTACATTCTGTTTGATGACCTTTCATGGGAATGGAAACCAATATAGATCTCCTCCAGTCAGTTAGTTGGCCAAGCAACTGTCCTCCAAAATCCTAACAGACTGGTAAACATGTTCAGGGCTGAGAAGTAGTTGAGTTCTGGATATAGTTTCAAAATAAGTTCAACAAAACTTGTGTATGGAATGGATTGAGGATAAAATAGAGATGTCAAGATGATTTGTTAACATTGTAGAAAATCACCAATGATTGCTAAAGTGTCCGTCTTTATAAGTCATCCAGAATGAGCCATTTCATCCCTGTAACTAGTACTTTATCCATAAACATTTCCCCCAATCCTTGAATCTGAAAGCCTACCAACATCCACTCATTTTTAGATCCCTTCATGTCCATATTCCTTCTATCACTGGTTTAAGGATGATGTTTTCTCTCTCAAATTCTAATAGTACATCTTCTCCATGAGTCATTCTATTTCCCTTTGTTTTGTTTTAACCATTCCTCCCCTGCCCCCATTCTTCAGAGTAAAAGAAAGCTGTGGAGGCTTGGCTTCAAATTGAAGAAGAACCATTTCTCCTCTTCTGCATTTCTCTGCCCAAGCATTTTAACTCCATTAAAAGCCTTCATCTTGAGCAAGTAATTGGTCTTCCAATGAAGATAGCCCATGTTATCAGGAAGCAGTTCTTCTCTTTCCATTCTTATCTTGATTCTGTGCTTCAGAGCTGAAACTTCAATTTGAAAAATTTGCATATGACCAAAAAATTTCATTTACTTATGTCAAAATAATCCTCTAAACTCGCATAGCATATTCGATGGATTTGAAAAAAATAGACAAGTATAAAGTTTATCACACAAAGTTTTATCTCTTGCACACTGAATAGTTCTCTCATTTTTACTATACTACTTACTCCTTCAGAAAACTTATAAAAAAAGGAAAGAAGAATAGGAATTATTGATCCCTATTCTGCAGATAAATGAAATTCAAATTCTAGCTTGTAAATTCATGATGTGTACTAAAATATCATCTTCTGGTTTCAAATAGAATGCTATTTAATCTTTTATTAACACAGTGACTACCGCAATAGTCTCAAACATACCTACTGTACCGAGGATGGTTTGCAACTAGCCAATATATCATTCTGTTATAAACAGGGTCATGATAAGCATTTAATTCCATTATATTTGAAGTTGATATTAGTCTAAGCTGACACAATGACACTCAACAACAATAACAACAATAGCTGTCATATATTGAGTGTTATGTGCCTCTCCTACATCTAGTGCCAAAGAGGAAGAAATTGAGAATTTTTACCAAATTTTGCAGTCTGAAATTGATCAAATATGTAATCAGGATACATTAGTGATAATTGGTGACAGGAATGCAAAAGGAAACAGTGGAGAAGGAACAGTAGTTGGAAATATGGGCTTGGTGATAGAAATGAAGCTGGAAATAGAATGATGAATTTTGTATTTACAATGATTTATTCATTGCAAATACTTTTTCTAAAAGACACAAAAGATTACTTTACAAGTGGATTTCATCTGAGGGGCTGCATAGGAATCGGATTGACTACATTGTGGAAGAAATCACTGGAGAAAACTAGGCCAGGGTCAGGCTGAGGGTCGGATCATTATTCATATGCAAGTTCAAATTGAAGCCAAAGAAAATGAAAATAAGTCTGTAGGAACCAAGATATGATCTTCAATCAATTTCACCTGAATTTCATGATTATCTTAAGAAAAAGTTTGAGACATTGAACACCAATGATAGAAGACCAGATGAGTTGTAGGATGATATCAAGGACATCATCCATGAAGAAAGTAAAAGGTCATTACAAAAACAGATGAAAAAGAAAAAATCGAAATGGATGTCAGAAGAGACTAAAGATTGCACTGGAGCCTTGAGAAGCCAAATCTAAAGGAAAACGTCAAAGTGAAAGAGCTGAACAGAGGATTTCAGAGGGCAGCTCCGGAGTACAAAGCAAAGTATTATAATGAAATGTGCAGAGAACTGGAATCAGAGAATAAAAAGGGAAGAACTCGCTCTGCATTTCTCATGGTGAAAATACTGTAAAACAAATTTAAACCTCATGTCACAATGTTGAAAGATGGTATGGGAATCATTGGATGACCCAGAAAGCATTAAAAGAAGATGGAGGGAATACACAGAGTCACTGTACCAGACAGAATTGATACTGAAAAATTTCAGAAAGTACCATATGAACAGAAGTCAATGGTAATGGAGGAGGCAGTGGAAGATGCATTGAAGGCATTGGCAAAAAATAAGGTCCCAGGAATCGATGGGACTATCAATTTACTGTAATATACCACTTCCTGAAGTATTTCGATGTTAACCAAGTTTGTTTGTTTTTTTACAGTGTCTCTATGTATAACCTCCACTTTCTTTTGGATTCCTAAATCATCCAAGATTTTCTCATAGCATCTCTCAGTATTACAACTCAAGGTTTAGATTGTTTTTCAGTTCTTTGCATTTGAGAAATGCCAGAAGAGTTTTGTTTGTTTTGGGTTTCAGGGTTTTTGGGGTTTTTTTGTTGTTGTTGTTGTTCTCCAAATCTAGGTCTTTGCACATTTCATTATAATACTTCTCTTTGTCTTCTTGAGCTACTCTTGGAAATCTTTGCCTAATCTCTTACTTCCACATCTCTTCCCTTTGTTTTGGCTTCTTGATGCTCTAATTCAATTTTCAGAGTTTCATCTAACATCCATTTTGGTCTTTTCTGTGTCCTCTGTCTTTGTAATGACTTTCAGCTCTCTTCATGAATGATATCTTTAATGTTATCCCACAATTCCTCTGGTCTCTAATCTTTAGTGTTTAATGCCTCAGACCTGTTCTTGAGATGAATTTAAAATTCAAGTGGGATAGACTGAAGGTCATATTTTGTTTCATTTTCTTCAGTCTCAGTCTGAACTTGCACATGAACAATTTATGGTCTGTTCCCCCATCAGTACCTGGCCTCGTTTTGACCACTGATACTGATTTTGAGATCCTTATGCAATCCATTTGGTGAAGTCCATGTGTATAGACAGCATCTGTTTTTCTTTTAAAAGGTGTTTGCTATGAAGAAATCATTGAATGTGTAAAATTAAAGCATTCCATCTCTAGCTTCATTTCCAATTCCATAATTTCCAACTACCAATCTTTCTACTTTGTTTCCAATTTTTGCATTTCCCTCACCAATTATTAGTAATACATTTTGACTGCATGTTTGGTCAATTTCATACTTCAAAATTTGGTAGAATTCTTCAGTTTCCTTTTCTTTGGCTTTAGCTGTTGGTACATAGCTTTGAATAACACTTGTATTAACAGGTTTTATTGTATGCATATGAATAGTATAGTACACCCCGCATCAAATTGTGCAATCCTATGATTAACAATCCCCTCCCCCGCCCATCCTCACACTTCTGCTTCCACCTTCTCTGCCCCTTTGGATCTTCATACTCACTCTACAATAATAATTTTATACAATGTTTATCCTTGTGGAACTAAGTTAGTTCACTCAGAATAAAGCTTTCCATTCCCTCACAAGTTAGGTAGTAATTTACAAAATCATTGCTCCTGTGTGTTCCATAGTATTTCCATTGTATCACTATACCACAGCTTCTCAATCCATTTGTTTGTGGTTGGACATCTGGGCTGTTTCCATGTTCTTGTGATGGTGAATAATGCTGTTATGAATCTTGATGTACAAGTCTCCATTTGAGCCTCAGTTCTCATTTTTTTGGTCATACTCCAAGCAATGAAATACCTGGGTCATATGGAATTTCTATGATCAGCTTTTCGAGGAAGCACCTAACTGTCTTCCAGAGTGGCTGTACCATTTTAAATTCCACTAGCAATACATAAGAGTTTCCATGGTGGGCAGTGTTTGGTGGAGCTTTCCGATTAAAACAAGCTTGAAAGCAGAAGTGGCATGCACTTCCAAAATAGCTTGCCTCCAGAAACTCTATGAACTTGGAGAAACTATGAACGTTATACAAGTGTTCAGGTTTTTGGTCCATAGGGTCCCTATGAGTCATCTACGACTTGATAGCACTTAACAACACCAGCACCAACATAGAGAGAGCTCTGTGGGCCTCATGACAGAAAGTTATGCTACCAGGTCAAAGGTGGATGACTTTAATCTGTGACCTTCAGGGCTGGTTTTACAATCCCACTAGCGATGTGTTGGCTTAGTGGATAGAAAGTTATGCTACCAAGCCAAAGGTGGGTGGTTTTAATTGTTTTTTGTCAAACATTCTTCTAAGTGGCATAGCACTGGTATGTCCATTTGCTGTACAGAGGTAACTTGTGGTTGTTGTGATGCTAAACACTGTAACACTGATGTGTCAAATG
>NW_006399755.1:35430994-35438944 GCF_000299155.1 Elephantulus edwardii | reverse complement strand
TAAAAGAAAAATTCTTTAATTGTTATACAATCCCTCTCCCCAAGTCCACTCCACTGTGCAGCCTTCGGTCTGGACTCATGGTTTATTTTAATATAAATCTTCAACATTTATGCTTCTGCTCTCTCTCTTCCCTTACACACAGGAGATCCACGTTCATGTCCAGCCAATGCACTTGTGCAAATGTTGTCCTTCTGTCAGTGAAGGCTTATGTGTTGCTATGGTACTGAACTAGTTTGAGCAGTTTCCGGACTCAGAAAGTATAGAAAAAATGCCCTCATGATTAGCCATTGTAAAACAATCTAATCTACACTGGTCATGGGGACAATCAGAGGAGTTTCCATGTTGGGCATGCATTACAAGTACTCAGACGGTGACTTGATTGCAGCTAAAAATGAGATAAGGCTGATCATGGTTCCTATTTCAAAGTACTGTTGCAAAGATTAAACATGATAACGAGTGTAAATTCTTACTACTTGGCACATTGTTGTTGTTAGACGCAGTAGACTCATAGTGACCTTATAAACAACAGAAATGAACTTTGCACTAGCTTGTGCCATCTTCACAAACCCCATCATCAATTCCACTGTTGTAATCACTGTGTCAGTCTAAACTGTTGAGAGTCTTCCTCTCTTTCATTCACCTTCTATTCTCCATAGCCTGGCACATTGTTGTATGCCTTTGAGTTGGAACCCGCTCATGGCTGACCTTCTAGTGAGTTTTCAGAGGCTTTAAATTTCATGGTAGTTAATTGGTCATCTTTCTCCCAGCTGATGGATTCAAACTGCCAATCTTTTGACTGGAAGTGCAACTCCTTACTACTGTGCCAAAAGGAAATTCCCTGTTGCCAAACTGATGCTCACTTATGGCAATCCTCCACAGGCATCCGAGGCTACAAATCTTTATAGGAACAGATTCCTTCGTCTCTCTCCCACAGATTGGTTGGTGGTTTTGAACCTCCAAGTAAGTAGTTTAATATGTAATACATTAAACCAGCTTCCCTCACTCTCTCATTGCCGTTAGGCTGAAACCTCATAGCTCACACTCCAACAGGCTTTTAGAGACTGTAAATTGCACAGGAGGAGATTGCTCATCTTTCCCCTATGAAGCCACCAGCAGATTAGAACCACCAGAAGACGTGCCCTCTTTGGGTTAGAAGCCCAACTCTCTATAAGAAGAGCTTCTCAACTCCACCTACACCACATATAATAAACACCAACTAAGACACGTAATAAATGTTCAACAAATGCTAATTGTTGTTGTTGTTGTTGTTGTTAAGAAATGTTGAGTCAAGTAAAACTTATAGCACCTTATGAACAATAGATCTAAATCCTGTCCTATCCTGCTCCAACCCTATCATATCCAATACATTTGAGCCCATTGCTGAAGACACTGTATCAGTCCATCTCAGTGAGGGTTTTCATCTCCTTCCTGATCCTTCACCTTTCCAAACTTGATGCCGCTTTCCAAAGAATCACCTCTCCTAACAACATGTTAGGAAAATTGATGAATTTAGGCTTTCTCAATTTTGTCTCTATGGTACACTCTAGCTGCACTTTCTCCAAGACTGTGTGTTCTTTTGACAGTCCATGGGATATTCCACACTCTTCTTCAATACAACAACTCAAATGCATTGATTCTTCTCTTGTTATCCTTATTCATTGTCTAGATCTCAGCTGCATTGTAGGTGATTGAAAACACCAGCTGTTTGGGAGATTTTGTGGTTTTTGGGCTGGTGCTATTGAAAGTACATCACAAATGTCTTTTTACTCGTACCAGTGAGGAAAGAGTCACAAGGGTGAGCCACAAGGATAAATGACATTTTGAGAGGCGTTAGATAGAGATTAAATGCTACAGCTCCCTCAAATGTAAATATTAAGTGGAACACTAGTCTTGACAGAGGTGAGTGTGTGCTCCAAGGCAGAGCAAAGACAGCTGAGAAGACCGGTCCTGGTCCCATCTGCCTTCACTTCAGAATCTGGGCTCAGGCCATTTTCTCTGGCTCAAGCTCTTTAAAACAAGAGGCCACAGTCACGGCCCTCCATGGGGCAGGGCGGGGGGGGGGGGGGGGGGGTGTTGAGGGCCCCTTAACACAATTTTGTCTGCAAACCCAGTTTCTGAGGTGCCTAAAAGTGTGCAAATAGTAAAGCCTGGCCCAGCCGAGCTGATTCATGACACAGCTTCAGTGCTGCATGCTGATTATTTGCTCTCCATATCACCTCTCCTCAGGGGGCTCGAAGGAATCAGTAAATCCTCGGCATCAGAGCCACGAATCCCCAGCACAACCCATTCACACACAGCGGGGAGGCTGGGGATTAATTGGAGGGGGAATGTTGTGAATTCCAGAGAGTTCTTTCTCTTTGCCTCACAGCCGGTGGCCAGGGATATTGCTACATGAAAGCTTCCCTGTCAGTATCAATCATCATTGCCAGCCCGCTACATTCCAGAGAATGAATTGGCCTTATTTGGAAAGTCCACCGAAGGGATATGTGTGTTGCTAGGTGGGGGGGGGAGGGCAGTTATTCGTGAAGGATCCACATTTTGGGGCCTAAATTCCAGCTCCATAAGTGATTTCTAAAGATAAACAGAAACCCCTGAGAGCCTACTTTTCCTTTTCTGGATTCCCCAGTTTAGAGACTGTTCGGGAAGGAAGAGGCCCCAGAGGTGGAGTGGGAAAGGGGTGGAACCTAGTTTAGGGCCTGGGCAGGAAATTAGCTGAAGACAGACTTTTAGCTTAAGAGGATGGAGACAGACAAATAGTCCCCCCAGGGTCTCTCTTACTGCTTTGATGCAGACATTCCCCTTTCCTTCTCCTCCTTACCCAGACATCTTTTTCCTCTCAGCTCCGGCAGAGAGTTTCTTTCTCCTTCTCCATTTTCCTCTTTGTAGAATTTTCCTGAAGTCTCACTAGGTCTAGGGCCCAGAAAATGTACCCTGAATGGTTCACTGGTCCCTCCTTCAGACAGTCTCTGCCTCCTTTGCTCTTTGAGGCGCTGGCCTATTATTATTTCCCAAAACCATAAAAAGTGGTATCCTTGCAGCAGTCCAAGCTTCACATGCCCAGATGGTTATGCTACATCTGGCCAACAGCGCATTCTCAGGGGTTCTTTGGCACAGGAAAAGGCAAGCCAATGACTTCACTCGCACCAAGTGTGTAATTATGAGCAAGCTGCTTCCTCGGCTTGGCCTCAGTTTCCTCATCAGTAACATGCATGAATGGGACCAGATTTCTTTAACAGCTTATCTAATCCTTCTGTTTTATGATTCCTTGAATGCTTCTGATAAGCATTTTAACTCAGCATCAATTAGAGTGCCAAGTTAATTTCTTACTTGACAGAATGTCAGGGCTTTGCCAATCTTCACTCTGAAGGGAGAAGACTAAGTGAGTAAAGGAGCCCAACTCAGTCACTTGTGTGCCCTTGTGTGGACTCCAGCTCACAGCTTTTTTATGGGAGGAGACTGCCCATTTTTCTCCCCTGGAGCTGGTAGGGGATTTGAATAGCTTTTTGGTTAGCAGTGCACCAGAGCTCTTGGCAATGACCTTATGACTCAAGAGTCAACCTGCCTTATAGGGTTTTCCAGATTGTAGTATTTAGGGAAGTAGATCACCCTGACTTTCTCCTGAGGCCCAGTTAGTATGTTCAAACCTCTGACCTTTCAGTTACCAGTAAAGCTCTCGACCATGACTCCACCAAGGCCACTGAAAGCCAAATACGCAGTTTTTGTTTACAAGCTTTGTAACTGAACCAGTGTAATATAAAAATTTTAAAAAAACAACAAATACAACCCACTGTCCCTAAGTCAATTTTGACTCACAGAGACCCTCCATTGGGTTTCCAAGGCTGTAAATATAATGGGAACTGACCTTTCTCCCTCAGAGAGTCTAATAGATTTGAACCACTCACCACTTAAGGACCTTCATTACTATTTTAATCATACTGAGATTTTTTAACACCTGAAAATGACTGTGAGAGAAAGTACAATATTATGTCTCTATTATGTCTCGGAATGTTCCTGAAGTCCTCCAGTGTAAGCAGTAATTTCCCCAACACTCAAATACTTTAATGTTAAAAGTGCCCTATTTGCTTAATAATACCATTTAAACAGGGCTGGAAGCCACACCATTCCTGTTGCAAGAATCCGCAGGAAGCTGGAGTCAGTATTCCATTTCCCCAAACCTGCATTCGCCTAGAGCTTTCCTTTGTCTCCAGCTACAAACATTTGCCTGGAAAGACATTCTCATTTCTTTCCAGCTGCTGTCAACTGGTTTGTCTGTCCTTGGTGGAATCTTCAGGTTCAAGGCTGTGTCTACTGGAGTTCATATACAACTTCAATTATTTTCCTAGTGGATTCTTTTAATTCTCCTCTTTGATCAAGTCAGTTTCCATAATAAACAAAGCTCACCAGAAACATTCCTAAGCTTACAAAGGCAAACACACTTGGCTTTGCATCCGAGACTCCAAAGGCCACATTTCTTCCTAGTCTTTCACTTCAAGGCAATTTAACCCTTGGCTGCAAAAGATTTCCAGATAACACATTTGATCTTCTTTCCTGGTGGGAGGAGGATTACTGCAAATTTAAATCAAGAATCAGGCTTCTTCTGAGAAATGTAATGGTTCCAGACTTTAATTAAGCAAGGATCCAAATGGCAGATGCCATTCACACACACTGGAGCCAAGCCCTGGCTCAGAAGATCTTTATGCTCCAAATGCTCAGCAATTCTGTAAAAGTAGCTTCAACTGACAAAAATAACTCTGCCTGCTGAGGCCAAGAGCTGTTTTAAACCATTTAAAATATTAGTTCACTTAATATTGGCAAAATATTAAGCAGAGGAAATAAGGGCTATGTCTCTTTATTAAACTAAGAAATTGAGGACGGCATAAATTAAGTAACGTGACCAAGATAATACAGCCTACCTAGGGAGTCTCTGGGATCTAAACCTGGACCTGTTCAAGTCTGAATTTTAAAATAGTAGATGTTAGTATTTATTATTCTGCAGTAAAAACAGCTCTGGATAGAGTAAGAGGCTAGAGTTTAAATTTTATAGCTAAGCACCTTTGGCAAGCCAATTTTCTCCACCCCTTAATTTCCCTTTCTGTAAATTAAGAGATAAAATTAAATCTATTATGCCTCCAACCTATCATTAACTTTATTACTTTTTCTAGAAACTTACACCACTTATACTATTTAATAAATAATTTTCTCTAAACCAATGCACTCTTTAAAGTCTAATAAAATATATTTGAAAATTAAATTTTTTATTCAAAACTAAAATTATTTCCTCTAAGTAGACAGTAATAATAAAAATACATAAAATGAAAACAATGTCATTAAATTTTAGACAAATAGTTGTGCTGACCTAGGGTTCTGGACCTTGGACTTTCATTTGGATAAACTGAAAAATATATATGATTGTAAAATATATGACAAGTTGATGAACATATATTGAGGATATATTTAAGCTGAGTCTTCCTCAATAAAACCAGATGGAAAGAGAATCTAAAAGAAATAACTTTCTTACTACTTTTCTCAGTGATACTTAAAATAATCTCACTTTACTTTTCTTTTTAATTTAGCATACAATACTAAAAAAACAGAACTAAGCATGCTTGGGACTTCAGATGCCTTAGTGGTTAGAGAATTGTGCTGCCAACTCAAAGGAGGATGGTTCGGATCCACCAGCTACTCTATGGAAGAAAAATGGGCCATCTTCCCCTGAACAATTTACAATATAAAAATTTACTGGAGGTTCAACAACAACAACAACATATGCTTGATTTTGTAGAGTTAATTGTGACTAGCTCTGACTCCATGTATTACAGCATAGAACAAAAGTAGAGGATTTTATAGGCAATCCTTAGCAAGATCAAGAAGCAGTGATGATGGAAGGAGGAAATTCAAGGTGCTCTGAAGGAATTTGCAGTAAATAATGCCCCAGGAATTGATGCAATGTCAGTTGACATATTTCAACAAACAGATGTTGCCCTGAATGCACTCAAAAGATAGTGTTTAGAAATCTGAAGGACAACTACCTGGCCAACAGACTGGAAGGTATCCATATTTATTCCCATTCCAGAAAAAAAAAGAAAAAAAAAAAAGGTGAGCTGACAGAGTGTGGAAATTATCTAACAGCATCATAATATCACATACCAATAAGGTTCTGCTGAAGACAATAAAAAAATGACTGACACAGTACATCAACAGAAAACTACTGGGTGTGAAAATTGGATCTTAGCTAAAAGTAGGGAGTACCAGAGGAATGTCTGTCTCTGTTTCAATGACTGTGCAAAGGCATTTAAATAATGTCTTTTTAAAAATTATGGTGCAACTGACCTGAATTATGGTATTTCCAACTGTTTCATATGTATGGGAAAGTTGTACCATAAATAAAGACTATTAAAGAAGAACTGATGCCTTTGGATTGTGGTGTTAACCAAGAATATTTAATATACAGTTTTTGCCAAAAGAACAAACAAATCTCTCTTGGAAATGAAGCCAGAGTGAAGAGTAACTGGACAAAGATGGGTGACTCTACTCTGGGGCACTCAGGCCTGCCTTTAATTGTTTTGGGTGAAACATTCTTCTAGGTCATGTAACCCTGGTATGTCCACTTGCTATACAGCGGTGGTAACTCATGGTTGCTGTGAAGCCAAACACTGTGACACTGATGAGTCACATGTGAGAATGGCTATGCATGGTGGACAGTGTTTGGAGAAGCTCCCCAATTAAACAAGCTTGGAATCAGGAGTGGCATCCACTTCCACAATAGCTTGCCTCTGGAAACCCTATGCGCCTGGAGAAAGGACAAAAGTTATACAGGAGGTGTCCAGGACTTTCGTTCATAGGGTCGCTATGAGTTGCCTGCGACTCGATGGCACTTAACAACAACAAAAATAAAGTGATAGCAATTGGTCGCCTATTCAGAGACATAGTATGTGATCATTGTGATGTACAATTTTGAAGAAAAGTAGTAACTGGAAAATGTTTATATCATACAAATAAGAGAATAAAACATTGAATTCTAGCAGCAATGTAAGGCTATTTGTGGTGGTATAGAAGATCTGGGAAGGAATGGAAAGTTTACACATAACAAAGTCTTAATTTTAAAAAATTTATTTAGTTAGTTAGTTAGTTATTGTATTTAATGGTTTCTACTTTTTTTTAGTACATAATAATCACTATTTACCAATCATTAATTTCCTCCCCCCCCTTACCATTTTGTCAAGCCACTGCTATAAAGGTTCACTATGCCACACCAGATCAAATCAACAAGTTGGGCCAATGTATCTTAGCAATTTTCATAGCTGAATCTCATCAACTATATGACCACAAATTGATTGTGACTATCAGCTGAGACCATGGCCAAAAAATATAATTGTCAATTAGTGTGTTTCATGTAGATAAGGCCAAAGTGTATTGGCACCTATACTAAATGTCTTACCCTCATTTTGATTCTGTGAGTTCAATTCACAAAGAGAATTAACATTTCTCTTTATTTTAAGTGGTTTCTATGGATACCCTCTATGAAGCATTTCATTCATTTCCATCCAATTTAAGCTTCTTATTTTAATTTAAATACATTTTTCCTTTCCTCAAGAATCAGTATATGATCCTCACAGTTCATTTTCCAAAAATAACCTCTGAAAAGTATTTATTCACACACATTTGAAAATTAATATGTTTCTAGGTTTTAATAAAGAAACAAAAAAAGTAAAAACCCTCCCACAGAACAGAAATTTATAATCTCAAAGTAGGAAGTCTATTTTCATTTGCCTTATAATCACTCAAAAGCTGACCTATAATTTAGAGAATCATATTTTTGGATTTTTCTTTTTTTAATCATTATGGTTTCCCCTTCTTGTTATTTATTTTGTTACATTGGAGTTTTCTTACACAGAAGAGAGTGGATTGCTACTTTTTCAGGTATAATTGCATTTAAAATTTGTAATAAAA
>NW_006399755.1:35415745-35422884 GCF_000299155.1 Elephantulus edwardii | reverse complement strand
CATTGATCTATGTGTCTGTCATTGTACCAGTACCATGCTGTCTTTACCACTACGGCAGTGTAGTAGGATTTGAAATCAGGGAGTGAGATACCTAGAGTATGGAGATTTTCAAACAATGTCACTAATGTTACAACTCATAACAACCCTATGAACAAAAGACCCAAAGTCTTTCTATAATTATTGTTGTTTCTCAAAGTTCATAGAGTTTACAGAGGCATGTTGTTTAGGAAATGGATGCTACTCCTGCTTCCAAACCTGTCTTAAACTGGGAGCTCCACCAAACACTGTCCACTATGGGAAACTGTTACGTCATTTAACACATCAAAAGCATAAGGTTTGGTATCAGAGCAACCGCAATTTACTCAGTGTAGATTATTGACAGAAGAGTGCTATACCACTTAGAAGAATGTTCCTCCAAAATATAAAAACCAACTTTTAAATACAAAGGCCTTCCCTGAGGTCTTGTCAACTCTAAACAAGAGGCGTAAATTAAAAAAAAAAAAACAAACAAAAAACCACAAAAACTACACCAAAATGGTATATTGTTTTTATGTGCTATCACCTGCGACCTATAGTGTAGTGAACCTATTTTGTAAATTATAGACTTAGAAACAGAAATTGGGTCAATTGTTAATTGATTCAATTCTATACATTCAATGGTTTATTCATAGACAATACCTCCTTTAAAAAACACAAGTGGCAATTGTATACATGGACTTCAACTGATAGGTCACCCATGAATCAAACTGACTACAGCTGTAGAAAGAACAAGGTTTGGATATATTGTTAATAGGGTTGATATGGATCCTATTTGACTCTATAGCACCTAGAAACAAAAATAGAAAGAATCACTGGAAAAGCTCAATATTAGCAGTTAAAACCAGGCCACATGGTGACAGAGTCACTGTACCAAAAAGAATTGTTCAACACTGAAAACTTTCAGGAAGTAGCATGTGATCAGGAGCCAAAGGTAATGATGGAAGATTTTCAAGCTGCGTTAAAGACATTGACAAAAAGTAAGCCCCCAAGGATAAATAGTAAACCAATTAATATGTTTCAAATAACAAATGCAGACCTAGAAATGCTCACCAAATTGTAGTAAGAAAGTTGGAACACAGGTACCTGGGCAACTGATTGAAAAAAAAAAAATAAAATCATATTAGCTTCAATTCTCAAGAAAAGTGTTGTTGTTATTGTGGTGTGCCATCGAGTTTCTTGCGACTCATAGCAACCCTATGTACAACAGCCCTAGACTCTGCTCTGTTCTGTGCCATATGCACTGTCTCAAATACACTCATCCCAATTACCCCAGTCACTGAATCAATCCACATCATAGAGGGCACTCCCCTCCTGCACTGTCCTTCGACCCTACCAAGCATGATGTCCCTGTCCAAGGACCAGCCCCTCCTTACAACATGTCCAAAGTATGTCAGACGAAGCCCCAGAAACCTTGCCTCCAAGGAGCAGCCCAGTTTAACCCTCTCCAAGATGAATCTGTTTGTTTTCCTAGCAGTCCGTGGTACCCTCAATACTCTATCACCAAAGCTCAAAGGCATCATTTCTCCTTCTATCCTCCTGAGTCATTGCCCAAGTCTCTGATGCATAACAAGTGATAGCAAAGGTCACGGCCTGTATCAGATGCACCTTACTCTCCAGAGTGACACCATTGCTCTTCAGTACCTTGAAGAGGTCCCTAACAGCAGACTTTCCCATTGCAATACATCTTTTAATTTCCTGACTGCTGGTGTCAAGAGTGTTGACTGTGGAGCCAAGCAAATTAAAGCTGTGAACAATCTCAATCTCTTCACCATCCATCCTGATGCTGCCAATTGGTCCAGTGGTGAGAATCTTTGCCTTCTTAATATTGAATCTCAACCTATATTGAAGGCTGCAGTCCTTGACCCTCTGCAGCAAGAAAGGTGAGTCAACAAAATGTAGAAATTATAAAACAATATCATTAATACTGCATACAAGCAAAATCTTGCTGAAGATCATCCAAAAATGGACATAACAATACAATGAGAAAGAATTGCCAAAAGTTCAGGCTCAGTTTAAAAGAGGCCATGGCATCCAGGACATCATTGCTGAGATCAGATGAATTGGGGCTGAAAGCATAGAATACCAGAAGAATATCTATTTTTTTTATTGACCATGCAAAGGCAATCAACTATATGGATTATAACAAAGTATGGCTAACATTTAGAAGAATGGGAATCTCAAAGCACTAAATTGTACTCATAAGAGATCTGTTGTTCATAAGGTCATTATGAGTCATATTTAACTTAATGAGACTTAACAATAACAACTAAAATCATTAATATCACAAGAAGTAAAATATTGCTGAAGATTATTAAAAATTATTACAACAGTACACCAATGGGAATTTCTAGAATTCAAGCTGCATTCAAAAGAGGCCATGGCATAAGGGATATCATTGCTGATGTCAAGTGGATCTTGTTAGAAAGTAGAGAATACCAAAAATATGAAAAAGATGCTTATTTGTATTTTATTGACTGTGTGAAGGAATTAAATTCTATTGTTGTTATGTGTCATCAAATCAACTATAACCCATAATGATCCTATAAAGAATGGTTCTGAGTCATGCTCTATTCTGAGTCAACCTCACCTTCTTTGACATACATGACTCCATTACCATAGTTACTGTGTCAATCCATCTAATACAAGATCTTTCCTTGGAGGAAAAAGACATCATGTTTGAAAGAGTAGAGAGTGATTGCAGAAAAGGAAGACTCTCCTGGCAACATGTCCAAAGTATTTGTGACAGAGTTTCAAAATCCTTCACAATTAGACTCTGTGGGTCATAACAAATTATGGCTAACACTGAGGAAAATGGGAATCTCAGGCTGCTTAACTGTGCTCATGCAAAACCTTTGTATAGATCAAGAAGCAGTTGTCCAAACATGGCAAGGGAATAGAGTGTGGCTTAAAATCAGGAAGAAGTTCATTGAGAGTCTATCACTTCTCCATACCTATTCAATCTGTATCCTGAACAAATCGTTTGAAATTTTGGACCATGTAAACAAGAAAGTAGCATCAGAATCAGAGGAAGACTCATTAACAATCTATGTTACTCAGATGACACAATCTTATTTTCAGGTAGTAAAGAAGATTTGAAGCACTTACTACAGAAGATTAAAGACTACAGCCTTCAATATGGTTTGCATCTCAATATCAAGAGAACAAAAATCCTCACCACTGAACCAATAGACAATATCATGATAGATGAAAAAAAGATTGACGTTGTCAATGATTTCCTTTTACTTGAATCCATAACTACCACCCACAACAGAAGCAGTCAAGAAATAAAAAAATGAGAAATGGACCTCCGAAGGCCACCAAGACCCCTCCCATGGCCATCCTGCCTCAGGGACATATCATTACAAGAGTTTTATTCCTTCCCAAAGGTATTGTTCCAGAGTCCATCTCTCACCATAAATGGACCTCCTAAGGCCACTGAGAACCCTCTCACACTCATTCTCCTTCAGGCATGAGGGACTGTGAGACATTTTCCTGATGATCCACCTGAATACACCAGCTAAAAGTCTCCAGCATTTGGCAGCTACAGGAGCACAAAGATCAGAAGATTAGATACAAGGACCTTTCCCCAGAACAAACACAGAGGATACTGAAGAGAGGTAAGGAACAAACAGGGAATAATGAAGAAAGGCTGAGTAAAGAGAGATGGCTGTGCCACTTCCTAGACAAAACAGGACAGCAGACTTCAGAAGAGAGGGTGACAATCAGGTGAGAGATACTCTTGCAAAGCCAGCATATTGAAGAATTAGAAGGGAAGCTGCCTGTAATCCCCCTGGAGAAAAACTGCTTCAGTTGGGGACTCTGGACTTATTACTCCACAGTCCAAAGAGGAAAAGGAGCAGGGGCTCCAATCAACTGAAAAGGACTGCTGGTAGACCAAATTGCCACCACACAGCAGACATAACACTTTGTGCCTACAACTAATTAATAATCTCATAAAGTTAAATAACTAGGAACAAATGACTCAGACATAACAGAAACACTAGAACTCATACCAATAAAATCTTCGAGAAAAGAAGCAGGTGACTTCAAATATTGTGAAAACAACAAATCTTCCCCCTAAAAAGTGGAATATATCACAAAATTAATGAATACACTCCAGACAGAAAGGCAGAAGAAAAATACTGATGTGGAGTTATATGGACAGCTACTGAAGAAAGTACAAGTTATGAAAGAAAGAAAGAAAGGAAGACACAAATAAAGTAAATTCCCTAGAGAGAGGAAGACAAAATAAATATGTTGAAGTGGAGTTATATGAATCACTACTTACGAAGGTACAAATGATGAAAGAAGAGTTGTAAGCTCCAGAGACAGGAAGCTACAAGAAACATAGCAATGAGGAAGAATAAAAACAACTATGAAAGAACTTGAAAAAGATGGACATAATAATTGAAATTATAGATACAGAAGTATAAGACCTTATAAAATCATCACAAGACAAAGTACTGCCTAGACACTATTGGAATGAACATAAATACATGGAAAAGCAATCTGAAGTATCAAAACCAAAATAACAGATGTTTCCAACAAGTCAGAGGGACACAAAAGCAGAACAGAAGAGATGGAACATAGAGTCAGTGTGCTGGAAGCAGAAACCTAAATGAGAACATACTAGAAGGAAAAAGAGAGAGGAGATAGAAAATGAAGAGAACACTAGAATACTATGGAATAATATAAAAAGAACATTCATAGAATTCTAAAACATGAGGGAGAAAGCATTGAGAAAATTGTGGAAGAGGTACTAGACAAAACCTTCCATAGTATCAAAATGAATTTAAAAAATCCACATTCAAGAAGTTCAGAGAGCCTCAAAAAGACCAGATTTTTAAAAACAAGCAAAAATAAAAGAACAAAACAAACATCAAAGCATATCAAAATCAAATTTTCCAAAATCAAAGATAAGGATAGAATACTAAAAGCAGTGTGAGAAAAACAAGAGTCACCTACAAAAGAGAACCAATTAGATAAAGCTCTGATTTCCCATCAGAGATCATGCAAGCAAGAAGACAATGGAATGGCATATAGAGAAGGCTGAAAGAAAATAACTGCCAGCCAAGGATCCTGTATTCAGCAAAATTATCCATCAAATATGAAGAAGAAATTAGGTTGTTTACAGAAAAGTAGAAACTTAAGGAATTTGTGAAAACAAGACCAACTAACTACACAAGAAATTCTAATGGAATTCCTTCACACAGAGACTTCAAAAGAAAATGGATAGATAACTGTTAGAAAAAACAACAGAAACAGAGACAAAACAAAATGGCAGCAATAAAACCTAGCCTGTCAATAGTAACACTTAATGTAAATGGCTTGAATGTACCAATTAAGAAAAAAAAGAGTTGCAGAATGGATAAAAAACCCAAGGCACATCAATATGTTGCCTTCAAAAACTTATCTAAATAACGAAGAGAAAGATAAGCTCAAAATCAAAGGCTGGAAAAAATATATACCAAGTAAATAACCCATACTAAAAAACAGGAATGGAAATATTAATCTCTGATAAAATAGGCTAGAGGATGTAAATAAGGAAGGAAACTATATAGTGATTAAAGGCACAGTAGATCAAGAAGATATTTCCTTGGTCGTCACCTATGCATGAAATGATAGACTTGCAAAATACATAAAACAATGAAATTGTTTTGATAACAATTGAAATATTAAATTGAAAAAATAAATAGACAACACCACAATAGTGGTAGGAGACTTTAGTACATCACTTTCATGATAGGTTAACGTGAAAGAAAATTAACAAAGATGCAGATGACCTAAACTATACAATTGGCCAACTTGACCTTGTGGATATACAGAAGGTAGGGTGCCTATCTAAAATTTAATTAATTTCTTCTCAAATGCACACCATACATTCTCCAGAAATCATGACAATCAGACACAAAGCAAGCCTCAATAAATTCACAAGTATTGAAATAATACAAAGTATTTTTTCAGACCACAATGCCATAAAACTAATGACAATTACCACTAATGACATAAAACTGATGACTAATGAGATGAATGACAAGAAGATAAAACTTGGAAAACCACCCCCATGTAAACTAAGTAACACTCTGCTAAATCATGGGTAAATCAGGCTGCTTCTTGGAGGGAAGGATTCTGAAGTTCTATCTGACATACTTTGGGCATGTTGCTAGGAAGGATCAGTTCTAGGAGAGGGATGTCATGTTTGGAAGGGTGGAGGGACAGTGCTAGAAAGGAAGACCCTGGGTGAGATGGATTGACTCAGTGACTGGAGAAATGTTGGTAGGTATGTCAGAGAAAATTGGTTGGCTCAGGATAGAGCAGGGTTCAGAGCTGTTGTACATAGGGTTGCTATGAGTCACAAACGACTCAATGGCACCTAACAACAAAACAACAAAAACATAGGTTATAGAAGAAATAAAAAGTTTCCATGAAACAAATGACAATAAAAATACAACATAAGACCTCTGGGACACAGCTAAGCCAGTCTTCAAACGGTAGTTCATAGCAACAGGCAAACACATTAAAAAGAAAGAAAGAAGTAAAATTAATTAACTAATCAACATCACGAGCAAATGGAAAAAGAATGACAATCTAACCTCCCAGCCTCTAGAATAAAAGGAAATTGTAAGGACAAGAGTGGAAATCCATGCCATAGAAAACAGAAGAATAGTTGAAACCATAAACAAGAACAGAAACTGATTTTTTTGAAAGGATTAATAAAATAGAGAAAACACTGGCAAAATGAAAAAAGAAAACAAATAGAAGACACTAACAACTCAACTAAAAAGTGAAAGGTGACATCCCAACAGAATTAGCTGAAATTAAATTGCTAAGAGAATATTATGAAAATTCATGTTCTGATAAATTTACAAATCTAGAGGAAATGGACAAATTCCTAGAAATTTATGTCCTACTGAGATTAACATGGTCAGATATAGAACACTTGAGGAAACCCATTACAAAAGAAGAAATTGAGCCTTTCATAAAGAGACTCCCCCACAAAAAGTCCTGGCTCAGATGGATTTGTGGCTCAATTCTACCAACCATTGAGAGACGAGCTATCATCAGTTCTACTCAAATTATTTTTAAAAATAGAAAAAGAA
>NW_006399755.1:35409757-35415645 GCF_000299155.1 Elephantulus edwardii | reverse complement strand
TTCATATAACTAATATAAAATTGCCAGTAATTGCTAATTTACTAGGCATAGGTTTTTTGATTTTTTTTTCTTTTTCTAAGAACTATAATATGGAATTTTGCTAGAGGAAAAGAACTGATGTTATTTCAGCTTAAAATCTTTTCTATCTACTGTGCAAATTTTCATATGTTTCAGTCTAGAATTCAAGGTTTTTTACCTTATGGCTCCAGGTTACCTGTCAATTTATCCACCATTGCTTCCTGCACAAACCAGCTCTGAAACCAAAAAAACCCCTTATTTTCCAACTGGTCCTCTTACTTCTGACACATCTGAATGTTGCTCATAATTTATTCTCTTCTCTTGAAATATCAGCATCGGGTCCCTCAGCGTATGCTAACTAAAACCCCATCCAGGCCTCCAGATCCAACACTAATGCCACTTAACGGAAAACCTTTCGTTGTTTTCTCAATCAGTAGTGGCCCCTCTTTTCTGAATACTAACATACTATTTTCACTCTATTTAACGTTGTGATTTTTAAGAGTCATTTGTGTATGTTCTTTACCCTCCTTTCAAAATAAAAGTTTCTTCAAGGTTATTATTTATTTTATTTGTAATAAAAGCATTCATACAATAATTATTTAATTAAAAAAGTACCAAAGAATATTTAATGAACTATATCTCCTTTCCACCTTTCTTTTCCAAGTCTCCATTACAGAGAGTCCCATTACTCCTGGTGAATCTTTCCAGAGAGTTCTATACTTGCATAAATATGTGTGCTTGAGTGGGATATGTAGTTAATCAATTAGTAAAATCACGATAAACAGGGAAAAGATTATGCTCAAAGATTTCATTCCCCTTGATCCACCCTCACTGTCCATGGATGCCAGAGTCAAGAAATCAAATGGCCTGTTATAAAGAACAAATCCGTTGCAAAAGTTGACTTTGAAGTACTATAGCAAAGAAATCATTCTGAGGACTAAGGTGTGCCTATATTATTTTTACTATATTAACACAAACCATATTATTTTTAATGTCTTTATATGTTTGTGAAAGGTAGAAAATAGAGAAGGATCTAGAAAAAAATTAACACTCCTTAATTGTGGTGACGTCAAAAGAATATTGATTATACCATGGTTCATGAGAAAAGCAAACTTCTGTCTTGGGAGATGTTTAACCAGAATACTGTTGAGAAGGGAGAAGAGTGACAATTCACCTTCTGTGCTGTAGCCATGTTATTAGGAGAGGTCAATCCCTAGGGAAAAACATGTTTTAAGAAAGTCAGCGAAAAAGAGAACACTCAATGAAATGGATTAATGCAGTGGCTGTAGCATAGCATTCTCAAGTGTAGAAGTGTTTGAAAAAAAATGGCACAGGATCAGGTAATGTTTCATTATGTTGTACATGGGCTCTCTACAAACTGTAACTAACTCAACAGTACTAATAACAACAATGATCATAATAGTATTTGTGATTCACACATATAATTAGATTGGGGTTTTTTATTGTTATGTGTCATCAGGTCAACTATGACTCATAGCAACCCTATGAAAAGCAGATCTGAAACTTCCTTTATCCTGTGCCTTCCTTACCATCTCTGCCATGCTCAAGTCTATTGTTATGGTCACCATATCAATCCATCTCATTGAGGATCTTGTTATTTGCTTAATCTTTACCATGCAAAAATTGTATATGACACCCAACGGGTTAGTTATGTGCTAACTTAACTGATCTATGATTATTAGTGGTTTAGCAGTTATTTAAGATGTAATTGTTCTCTATTTTGTTATCTGATACAATTTTCCTCTACTTGATGATGTGTTCTAAATATTAGCCTATACGATTATAGGGAACTCTGGTGACGTAATCTATAAGGAGTTGCCCTGCTAATCCAAAGGTGTTTCAGAGGCAATTCCAATCCACTCGCAGCTCTAATGGAGAAACATGAAAAATCACCTTCCTTGTGATTTACTGTCTCTCCATAAAATTCACTCAAGGGTTAGCTATAAGTCAGTTCTATACTCAACAATAGCAACGAATGAATGAGTACATATACGGTTATGGTCCCATTGAATCGCTCACTATATTAAAGGCAGGATTAAAGTGGCATATATCTTGAATTGTAGAATGCCATGCTCCTTCCTTCTGCCCCCACAATTTGTGCTCCAAGATTTGAGGACTGTGGTCTTCAATATGGATTGAAACTCAACGTCAAGAAACAAAGATTCTCACCACTGGGCCAATTGGCAGCATCATGATGGATGGTGAAGAGCTTGAGAATGTTGACAGCTTCAGTTTGTTTGGCTCTACAATCAACACTCTTGGTACCAGCAGCCAGAAAGTTAAAAGACAAATTGCATTGGGAAAGTCTGCTGTCAGAGACCACTCCAAAGTACGGAAAAGCAATGCTGTCAGTCTGGAGACTAAAGTGTGCCTGATACAATTCATGGCCTCTGCAATTTCTTGCTGTACATCAGAGAGCTGGACAATAACCAGGGATGATAGAAGGAGAGTTGATGCCCTTGAGCTGTGGTGCTGGAGAAGCATATTGAATATACCATGGACTGCTAGGAAAACAATCAAGTTTGTCCTGGAGAGGTGAAGCCAGGTTGCTCCTTGGAGGCAAGGATTCTGAAGCTTTGTCAGACATACTTTGAATATGTTACAAGACAGGATCAGTCCTTGTAGAGGGCTGTCACGCTTGCGAGGGTGGAAGGACAGAGCAGGAAAGGAAGACCCTGGATGAGATGGATTAATTCAGTCACTGAGCTATTGGGGATAGGTGTATTGGAGACAATAAGATTCACACAAGATGGAGCAGGGTTTAGGGCTATTATTGGGTCTCTGTGAGTTGCAGGTGACTCTATGTAAACAATCCCACAAAATCCAAAATATAAATTTGAGTTTATCTTCATCTGATTTGAAAACCAACTCCAGACTAGATTTGATGCATTGAACATTAATGACCAAAGTCAGACAACTTGGGGGATGACATCATATCTTCAGAAAGAAAAAGGCCATTAAAAAGAAAGAAAATACCAAAACAGATGCCAGAAGAAAATCAGAAACTTGCTCTTCAATGTAGTTAACTCAAAACAAAGGGGGGAAATGATTAAATAAAATGACTTAGCAGATTTCAAAGAACAACTCAAGAAAATAAAACCAAGCGTTATAATAAAATATGCAAAGATCCGGAGTTGAGCTGGAAAACTAAAACAGAAGGACATGCTCTGCATTTCTCAATCGGAAAGAACCGAGGAACAAGTTTATATCTTGATTTGCAATACTGAGGGATGCTATGGGTAAAATATTCAATGATTCAAGAAACATTAAAAGAAAATTAAAGAAATACAAGGTTACTAAACCAAAAAAGAATTTATTTGCATTCAAGCATTTCTGGAGGTAGAAGACAATCAAGAACCAGTGGGGTAGTGTGGAGAGTTTAGTCTTTAGAACAGCTTTCCTAGCCATTGAATTTTGCTTTGCCATGCTGATCAATGGGAATATGTTCATAAAGTACAATAGCCTATCCACAAAGGGACTAGCTAGTCTCACTAATCCACAAGGGAATTGGCTAGTTTTCCCATTAAATTGAGTAGATTCAGCATCAGAGAAGGAAAAACTTCATCACTAGTAAAAAAGAATCAAAAGAAAGCAACTCTTTCTTCAGGACTAAAGATTTTTGTGCCAGCAGCCCATAAAGGGCCTACAGAAGCAACAGCCATTTTAACCATAGCAAAGAAACAGAGATCTGACATGACAGAGTGGATACTAAGATTGATAAACCATTGAAACAAAGCTAAGAGCCTTATGCTCACATTTACTGGAGAAATATGGGAAGAACAGACAATATTGGCAGGACAGAGAACATTGTAATACTGGCCTAAAGCCACAAGGCTCAAAACTGAGACTCCCATGAGCACATTTTAGAAGCAGTCCTGACTATATTCTGCTACAAACCTGAATTATAGCCTTTTTAACTTCCCCAGGTATGTTCTATGTGGCCTGTAAGATATTATGTCAGGTATTGTACTCAGTAAAGCAGTAAGGTTGTTATTAGAATAAGGATAAAAAGATTCAGGTGTATGAGGAACATGTCTGAACTCATGAGAATTGGTTTTGTATTGTTTATATTGTTGACAGGGACTGTTCCCCTTTATGAAGTTTGTCAAGGTGAGATACAGCCATTCCAACGTTGCCCTTGCTTTTTCTTTGTTATGAATAGCAATGAAGGAAGAAGTCCAAACTGCACTGAAAGCATTGTCAAAAAATAAGTCTCAGGGAATTAATGGAATATGCATTGACTGTTTCAGTAAATACGCAGTCCAGGAGGTGATCACTAGTCTATCCTAAGAAATTTTGAAGACAGCTACCGGGTCAATTGATTAAAAGAGATTCATATTTATTCCCATTAAAAAAATATTGTCCAACAGAATGTAGAAATTATCAAACAACACAATTAATAACACTTGCTTGACATTTCTCATTTTTCCAAGATCATAGAGCTTCTGGAGGCAAGCTATTTAAGAAGTGGATGCCACTCCTGCTTTCAAGCCTTTTTCAATCAGGGAGCTCCATCAAACACTGTCCACCATGGGTAAACATTATCTCATTTGACACATCAGTATCACAGTGTTCAGCATCACAGAAACTAGGAGTTACAGACCAATGCTATATCAATTAGAAGAGTGTTTGACTAAAACCAATTAAAACCTGGCCTGAGGGCCTCAGATTAGAATCATCCACCTTTGGCTTGGTAGCATCACTTTCTATCCACTAGGCCAGGAGAGCTCTCTCTATGTTGTTATTGCTGTTAAGTGCTGTCAAGTCCTAGATGATTCATAGCAACCCTATGAACCAAAGACCTGAACACTTGCATAACTTTCATCATTTCTACAAGTTAGAACAGGGTTTAGGGCTGTTGTACCTATGAGTTGCACATAACAACAACATCATTCTTATCTTTATTCATATGCTTTACTCTCAGATTATCCTTCCTCAGTGCTCAAAGAAAAGTAAGCATGGTAATGATAATAGCAATAAAAAGAAGAAAATTTAAAAACCAAACAGAAAAAAAGAACTCATTGGCATCAAGTTGCAACTGACCTTAGATGAGCCTACACTGGGTTTTCAAGGTTGTAAAACACAAAGGAAGACATTTCCCATCTTTTCCCTTTAGTGCTGCCGATGGATTAATACCTCCATAGATGTGTACCTTTTGGGTTAACAGCATAACTCCTTGTGGACTATGCCACCAAAGTGACAAATTTAATCATTTACTTCTTTAGGGTTTCTAAATGCCAGAATCAAAAGAGCTATGCCAAATGTCTTAATATAGAGAAAATAAGATCTACTCCTCAAATAGCTTTCAAAAAGCAGTAAATATTGAGACCTTATTGTCTTCCTTTCTGTCATCTTCTATGAAAACGATACTATCAGTTCATGTATTTAATTTTATAACATCAGGAAATATTCTTTCTTGATCTTCCAAGAAAAATTTTATACTTCTTTTAGATAATTTTATCAAGCTATCTAATAATGATATTTAATAGGGTTATTATGAGTCACAGACAACTAGATGGCACATAACAACAACAGCACAACTCCCTTGTGTTCTACTATATGCACTTTAAAAATTTTTGCCCCATCTATGAGTTTCCAGAAGTATAAGGACAATGTTTTGTAAGTATTTATTAGATGGTGGGTAAACATATGTTGAAAAGGCAATGACGATGAAAGAGGAAATTCAAGTTGCTCTGAAGGAATTGGCAAAAAAATAAGCCCCCAGGAATTGACAGCATACCAATTGACATATTTCAGTAAACAGATGCTGCCCTGGAGATATTCACCAGCTTGTGTCAAGAATTCTGGAGGACAGCTACATGGCCAACTATATGGAAGAGATCCATATT
>NW_006399755.1:35384017-35385336 GCF_000299155.1 Elephantulus edwardii | reverse complement strand
TTTGGTTTTTGTTGTTGTTAATTTTATTTTATACTGGTTTACCTACAAAGTTCATAAAGTTAATATACACTGTTTTTGACACCAGACCTTACGCCTTTCCTTTACCAATTCCTCTCTTCATCCGTCAAATTGAACGACCTATGTTTAAGACACCCACCCCCCCTTGGATTCTCATACACACACTACAATAATGGTTCTGTTAGATAATACTGTATTTGTCTTTATGAGACTGAGTTAGTTCACTTATAAATTCTCCAGTCCTTCCCATGTTAGGTAATAATTTACAAAATCATTGCTCCTGTGTGTTGTGTAGTATTCCATTGTGTGAATATACCATAATGTCTTAATCCATTCCATTGTGGTTGGGCATTTGGGCTGTTTCCATGTTCTTGCTATGGTGAATAATGCTGCTATGAACATTGGTGTACAAATCTTTGTGTCTCAGTTTTCATTTTCTCAGGGTATATTGCAAGCAGTAGAATAGCTGGATCATACGGAATTTCTATGTCCAGCTTTTTGAAGAAACACCAAACTGTCTTCCAGAGTGGTTGTACCATTGAACTTTTAAGTAGTAATACTTTTTCCATTTGTTGCTGTAGTTTTCTATTATTGAGTCATTATTACTATTAATGACAGAGCAGAACTGTCCCAATAGTTTTCCTAGTCTGCAACTTTTCTGAAAGCAAATTGCTATATCTTGTCTCCTGCAGAACCACTACTTGGGTATAATCTCAATTTTTTTTTAGTTAGCTTCCTAGAATTATATCTATTCCAGCAACTGTGAGCTTTTAGTCTAGTTGGAGCACTATAATTGTGTAATAATTCATGTTTGTTCTATTATTTGAAGTTTGTGACATTTGTCTTTGTAATTTTATAGTGAGTAAAATTTTCTCAAAAAGTAGTAAATAAGACTGTAATAAAAAAGATCTTTTACATGACAAATCCGTGACCTCAAACCAAAGTTCACAGGACTTAAACCTACAGCTATTCCCAACTGTAAAGGGTGAAACCAAAAATGAATGCACAAAGCACCAGAAGTATATCTCCTCAGACTCTGCCTAATACAAAGGAATAGTATTGAGATGCATGTAGAAAATTTTAAATTATTAATTGAGCTTCTACATAAAAATCACTGTTGTTGTTTATTGTCATTAAGTTCACTACTTTTCTAAAGACCTTATGAACAACAACTTGAAACCTTGTGTTATCTGGTAGCATTCAAATGAGCCCCACATCATAAAATCACTGCAATGATTCAAGTATTCAGAGGAGTTCAAATGCTGAGAGAGCTATTGAAAGGGATGAAGCTCACATATTAC
>NW_006399755.1:35379012-35383824 GCF_000299155.1 Elephantulus edwardii | reverse complement strand
AACTATCAACCATTCCCAAGAGAAAAATGTCGTGAAATTGCAACCTTTGAAACTATTTGTTGTTATTGTTATGTACCATCAAGTTGATCACAACTCACAGTGACCCTATGAACAACAGATCTGAATCTTGTCTTTTGTTGCGCTAACCTCACAATCTCTATTACTCTCCATTCCTTTGCTGCAATCACTACGTCAAATTCACCTGGTTGAGAGTCTCCCTCTCCTTCAATGTTGCCCCACCTTTCCATGCATGATGTCCTTCCTTCTCCAAGGAATAGCTTTTCCTAGCAACATATCCAAAGTATGTAAGAAATACTCTGAAAACAGGCTGCTTGTTTTGAAATAATTTGTTTTGAGCAATTTAACTATCTTCTCTGAGTTTAATACACACACCCTTCCCCCAGCATCTATAAAATTTAATTTATAGTAACTCATCCTTAAAGTTGTTGTGAGGACCAGATCCAACTTTTATTCTCAAAAACATAGACATAAAAAAGAAAGAAAACAACATAGACATCATGATGGCCTGTGTGAAAAATGCTCTAGGTTTTATTTATTTACACAGTTAAACATTAGACTTCTAGTGGAAAGCCTGGTGGTTTTAATCCATCCAGAGTTTCCTCAGGAGAAAAGCTGGGGTTTGCTTCCAAAAGGTCATGTTGTTGTTGCTGTTGTTATGTGGTGTTGAGTCGTTTGTGACTCATAGTGACCCTATCTATGTACAACAGCCCTAAACCCTGCTCTATCCTGTGCCAATCACATTGCCTCTGACACACCCATCCCGATTATCCCAGTCACTGAATCAATCTACCTCATAGAAGGTCTTCCCCTCCTGCGCTGTCCCTCTACCCTACCAAGCATAGTCTTTGAAAATCCTGTAAAGCACAGTTCTACATACGGTGTACAGAGTTTCCAAGTGTCAGAATGGACTTGATGGCAACTGGTTTAGTTATAGTCATGTTGTCTGATCATCTCTAGGTAATCAAATACAGACAGCATACTTTCATATTTTTTTAAACTTTGAGAATTTTAAAAATCTAGAAAGTATCCAAACCAAAACAAACACGTTTGCCTTTAAATTCTCACTCATAACAACTTTGCATTGGAATTCTTTACCATTTTTTTTTTTTTTTTGCCTCCATGGTGTACTCCAGCTTCACCTTCTCCAGGACATACCTGTTTGTTCTTTCGACAGTCGATAGGATATTTGGTATTCTTTGCCAAAATCACAGTTCAAAGGCATCAATTATTTTTCTGTCATCATTTTCGTTATCCAGCTCTCAGCAGCTCAACAAGTGATTGAGAAACCATGATCTGAATCAGGCATACCTTAGTCCTTAAATTAACATCATTCCTTCTCAGTAATTTGGAGAAGTTCCTGTCTGCAGATTTTCCCAGTACCAAATGCATTGATCATGAATCCAAGTAAGATAAAGTCATTGGCAGTTTCTTTCATTATCCATCTATCAAGATGTCTTCTATCAGTGGTGAGAATTTTTGTTTTCTTGATCTTGTTATGTGCTATCAAGTCAACTGCAATTCATATCGACCTATGTACTCTGAAATTTGTCTTAACCTCCACCAATCTCATCATCTCTGACACACCTAATGTCATTACCTTGGTCACTGTGTCAATCCATCTAATCCAGGGTCTTCTTCTCCTGCACTGTCCCTCCACCCTTCCAAGCATGAGGGTCTTCTCCAAGGACTGCTCCCTGGTGGCCACATGCCCAAAGATGTGTGATTGTTGTTGTTGTTGTTATGTCAAGTGATTTGTGACTCATAGCGACCCTATGTACAACAGCCCTAAATTCCGCTCTGTCCTGTGCCAATCCCATTGTCTCCAATACACCTATCGCGATTACCCCAGTCACTGAATCAATCCACCTCATAGAGGGCCTTCCCCTCCTGTGCCATCCCTCCACCCTCCCAAGCATGATGTCACTCTCCAAGGACTGGTCCCTCCTTACAACATGTCCAAAGTATGTTAGAATCCTTGCCTCCAAGGGGCCACCCAGTTTGACCCTTTCCAAGATGAATCTGTTTGTTTTCCTAGCAGTCCATGCTACCCTCAATACTCCAGCACCACAGCTCAAAGGCATCAATTCTCCTTCTATCCTCCTTAGTCATTGTCCAACTCTCTGATGCATAACAAGTGATAGCAAAGACCATGGCCTGTATCAGATACACCTTAGTCTCCAGAGAGACACCATTGCTCTTCAGTACTTTGGAGAGGTCCTTAACAGCAGACTTTCCCATGGCAATGCGCTTTTTAATTTCCTGGCTACTGGTGCCAAGAGTGTTGACTGTGGAGCCAAGCAAACTCAAGCTGTGAAAAATGTGTGACAGGCTTCAAAATCTTTGCCTCTAAGGAGCAGCTTGGTTTCACTATCTCCAGCACAGACTTATTTGTCTCTTTGTAATATACGGGATGTTCAATATCCCATACTTTTCTAGTACCACAACTAAGAAACATCAATTCTTCTTCTGTCATCCTTAGTCATTGCCCATTTCTCTGATGCACAGTAAGTAATTGCAAAGATCATGGCCTGGATCAGGCGCACTGTAGTCTCCAGACTGACATTGTTATTTTTCAGTACTCTAGAGAAGTCCCTGATGCAATTCATCTTTTAATTTCCTGACGACTAGTGCCAAAAGTGTTGATTGTGGAGCTAAGCAAGCTGTAATTGTTAACAATCTCAAACTCTTTTCTATCATGATGCTGCCAACTGGCCCAGTGATGAGAATCATTGTTTTCTTGATATTGATCTTCAATCCATATTGAAGACCGCAGTTCTTGACCTTCTGCATCAAATGCCTCATGTCCTCCTCAGTTTCAGCAAGCAAGATTGTATCAACTGTATAACATAGGTTTTTGGCTAGTCTTCCTCCAATGCAATCTATATTGAAGGCTATAGTGCTTGATCTGCTGCAGTGTTTGTAGTCCTCTTTAGTTCCAGCAAGCAAGGTTGTAAAATCAACATACTGAAGGTTATTGATGAGTCTTCCTCCAATCTTCCTAGAGCTCAGCTTCTTGAATTATTAAGGGTCAGTTATACTCTGTCTCATAAAGTTGCTATAAACTGCAGCTCAAAGGCAAAGTGACTGATTTTGGTTTGGATACTTCCTAGATTTTTCAAAATTCTGAAAATTAAAAAAAAATAGTGTTTTGTCTTTATTTGATCATGCAGAGATAATCAGACAATATAACTGTAAACATACCAGTTGGCATCAAGTCCTTTCTGTCTTTTGAAAACTCCGGAGGATTTTCAATAACTATGACCTTTTGAAGGCATGAGATTCAAATACACCACGTGCTCCATGGAAGAAGGATGGACAATCTCCTTCCATGTGATTTATTGTCTCTGAAAACCTGATCAAGTGTTTTTGAGAATAAAAGTTGGATTTAGTCCTCACAACAATTTTAAGGGTCAGTTATTATAAAATTCACTTCACAGATGGGAGTTGATTGGAGGAAACTCAAAAGGAGGTTCATTAAATTATTCAAAAATAAATTACTTCAAACCAAGCAGCCTGTTTTCATAATGTTTATCTTTAACCACTGTAATGAATTGCTTATATTGTTGTTTTAGGTGGAGGATTAGGAACACTCTTTTGTCTTCTTCCTGAAGTAAAATCTGAGTTGAGGAAATATAGGACAGTGTTTCTTCTTTCTTTGTTTCATTATCTCTCCCTGAAAAGAGATTTTGAAATATTTTTTTTCTCTAATCTCTCCTTTCTCTGAAATTTTTAATACCACAATATGTGCCATGTACTGTGAAGTACCATAAACTAAGGTTTTTATTACTCTCCACACGAAGAACCCATTTTTGGTCCTTTGGTCAAGATCATTCCTGTTGAGAATACACACAGTTAAAGAGACTCTCTGATAACTGGTAAGAAGGTTTCCTGCCAACTCAAAGGCATGTAGTTCGAATCCACCAGCTGCTCTGTGGGAGAAAGATGGAATATTTCTTCTGGGGTGATTTATAGCCTCTGAAAACCTGCTGGAAGATCAGCTGTGAGTCAGTTCTGTGTCATATAACAACAAGAACAACAAAGGAAACCCTTACCAAGGTTGCTTTTTTTTTAACTGTCATTGTTTATGCACAGATTGCCGCAATACAGTATGAAACAAAAGCTCCTGCAGAGGCTGAAATGACAGGAAATATAGGCATAGAATAATCTTAACTCTTTGTCCTCCATTTCTGAGGCTCTGTGTTTCTGAGGTTGGTATGTTTCTGAGGGAATGAGTAGACGGCAAAGTAACTGCCTCAGAGCTAACGGCTCCTGTTGTCCTTATTATACAGAGTCAGTTTTCAATTACGTTTGTGCTAATGAGGTCCAGCAACAGGATAGGTAATTGAAATCCACAAAGAATTCCCAAACCTCATTTAGAAAACTATTTCAAGTTCCTTGTTGAGTCTGTGAACATGTAAGAACCAGACTATGATAACTTCATTTTTTCCAGTTGTTTCCAACTTTAAATTGGGTGGGAGTGACCATTATCCTGTGCTCAATTTACATTTATTTAGTTAGGGCATTCTCTGGGCCTGGTACTCTACAATGACTCCTGTTCACTGAAGTGTCTACTTTAAGCTCACACAATCCATTTCTAGTTGGTATTATTCTTTCTATTTTGCACATAAAATTTACTTGTTTAAACTGTCCTAGGAAAAATAGTAAAGCACGGTTAAAATTCAGGTATTTCTATTTCCAATGATCTTTTGTATTATCTTCTAAGGTTAATTAGAAGATGGACTGACATAGTGAGTATAAGAATGTTGTTGTTGTTGTTATGTGCCATCCAGT
>NW_006399755.1:35361837-35371137 GCF_000299155.1 Elephantulus edwardii | reverse complement strand
AGTAGAATATGACTCAGAGTAAGCTTTGCACAAAACACCTGAACTCTGTTCTATGATTATCATTTATGTACATTTATAAGAGAGTTTGTAGAGTTTTCAGAGGCACCTAGTTTTGGAAGAGGATGCAACTACTGCTTCCTAACATGAATCAATGTGGAAGCTCAACCAACCATTGTACATAATGGGTAACCATTATGGTATGTGACATGACTATGGTATAGTGTTCAGCATCACACTCTTTCTCTCTCTCTATATATATATATATTCTCTATTTAAAATAGTCTTATGAGTTTTACGTAGACCCAAATTTTATAAAAACTTTAGCTGAATAAGACACTTTTGTTTTTTCAGGTCGAGATATATTCTTGGCTATGCAGACAGATGATTTGTGTGGATCATAACAAATTATGGTTAAAGTTAAGAACAATAGGAATCTCAGAAACTTAATTATGCTCATGTGGAACTCATACTTAATCAGAGCAAAGGAATCCTGCAATGTTTAAAATTTTAAAATATGTGCATTAAGGCTGTACTCTTTCTCCACACATATTCAAACTATGTGCTGAGCAAATCATTCAAGAAGCTTGTCTTTATGAAGAAGAATGTGGTATCAGAATTGAAGGAAGGCTAATCAAACACCTGCTTTCTGCTGATGACACAATTTTGTTTGCTGAAAGTGAGGAGGACTTGAAACACTTGGCAGCAGAAGAACAAAGACCTCAGATATCTATTACATCTTAATATCAAGAAGAAAATAATCCAATAGGCAGCATCATTTTGTTTGAAGAAAAGATTAAAGTTGTCAAAGATTTCACCTTATTTGGTGCTCAGCATCCTTTTTACTAGCAGTCAAGAAATCAAAAGACATGTCACAATGAGAAAATCTACTGTCAAGGATTTCTCTCAGGAATTAAGGGGAATAAGGAGCTCTGGTGGCCTAGTGGCAAGAAGCTGCACTGCAATCCCAGAGGTACATGGTTCAAATCCACCAGATGCTCTGCTGGAGAAGGAGGGTAAATCTCCTGTCCCAGTCAGATCTGATTTGACGGTATACACACACAAAAAATTAATAAAATAAAATTCATCAGCAAACAACCAGAATTTTAAAAAAAGGAGAGATGATGTCAGTTTAAAGACTAAGGTACATCTGATTCAAGCCTTTTTTTTCCCATCAATTAGTTACAGTATATCTGAAATTGAGACAGCAAATAAAGATGGAAGAAGAAGAGTTTATGCCTTTGAGTTGGGATGTTGGAGAAAAGTACTAACTGTCCTGTGGACTGCTAAAAGAATAAATAGTTATGTTTTGGAGAAAGTGAAGCCAAGGTTTGCCTAAGAGGTAAGAATGGTGAAACTTTGTCTTAGTTATTTGGGGCATATTTTTAGGAGAGGTCAGTCCTTGGAAAAAGACATCATGCTTGGAAAAACGGAGAATGAACAAAGGAGAAAAAGACCCTCAAGAAGATGCATTGACACAGTGACTGTAGCAATGGGCTCAAGTATATCAGATATGATGAGGATGGCATAGGATAGGGCAGGGTTCAGATCCGTTTTTCATGGGGTGGCTGTGAGTTGTAGTAAACTTAGTAGTCTCTAACAACAGGTCCAAAAAAGCTGGGTACAAGATTAGTCTTCCTCTTGTATTAACTATGTAATCTTAATCAAATAACTAAACCTCCCTGCTGTTGTCATGTGTCATTGGGTCACTTGTGACTCACAGCGATCCTATGTACCACAGCTCTGAACCCTGCTCTATCTAGAGACAATGCCATTGTCTCTAACACACCTACCCCCACTACCCCAGTCACTGAATCAATCCATCTCATCCTCTTCTCTGCGCTGTCCCTCTACCCTTCCAAGCATGATGTCCCTCCTTGCAACATGCCCAAAGTAAGTGAAACAGAGCTTCAAAATGCATGCATCCAAGGAAGCCTAGTTTCACCCCTTCCAGGACAGACCTGTTTGTTTACTTAGAACAGTCCATGGCATGTTCAATACTCTTCTCCAGCACCATAGTCAAAGGTATCATTTCTTCTATCATCCTTAGTCACCGCCCAGCTTTCTGAGGCATAAAAAATAATTACAAAGATCATGGCTTGGATCAGGCACACCTTAATTTCTAAATTGACATTGTCGTTGTTCAGTATTCTAGAGTTTCCTTACAGTAGATTTTCCCAATGCAATTAATGTTTTGATTTCCTGACTGTTGGTACCAAGAGTGTTGATTGTGGAGCCAAGCAAGCTGAAGTTGTTAACAATCTCAATCTCTTCTCCATCTATCATAATGTTGCTAAATGGTAAACCTCTCTATGCCTGTTTTAAGACAGATTTGTAGATAAATAATAACATATTCACAGGGGAACCTGTTTATCTATACATCGGCCTCAAAGCAATAGGACAGTTTATAAGTCTGCATGGACTGGTGACTAGGTGAATAAGGAATTGTACTACCAATCCAATGGGCAGTGGTTTGAATCTACCAGCTACTGTAAAGAAGATGGACAAACCTTTTCTGTGTGATTTATAGCCTCTATAACAAAGTCAGCTGTGAGTTGTTTCCAACTCAGTGACAAAGAATGAGCTAGTAAAGGAGGAGTCCCAGCTGTATAGTGTCTAAAGCACTCAACTACTAACAAAAAAAGCTGCTGGTTGGAATCCATCACTCACTCTATGGAAAAATGATATGGCAGTTGGCAGGCCTCCAGAGCTCACTGTAATAGGTAGCATAAAGTTGAATAAGATTACTTCATAGCCCCTATTTACGCATACTTTTTAGATTAATTTCCCATTTCCACTGCAATCTCCATGGCTGCTAGGGGTGTGCATTATCAGGGAGATTTCTTGGGAATAGCACACCGTACATGAGGTAGAATTCATGGGAAGATGGTCACACAGTCAATCCTTTCTACTCCCGCAAACCTGTTGTACCCCTCACTTAGAAGTAGAATCCATTCTCTTTCTCTTTAAATCTAGGCTGACTTTTTTACTAAAGAAAAAGACAAAAAAGAAATATGGCATTGGGATTTGTAAAGCATTGGCACTCAAATTGCCCCTCTGTGGAGAGCCCTGTGATACCATGTAAAGAAACCCATCTAACCTGTTGGACCGATAAGCCAAATAGATAGAGACCCAACCAGCCCCAGTTACTTCGTTCCACTTGGCATTCCAGATACAAAAGTGGAGTAAACTTAGATCCACCAGTCTTTGTGAAGATCCGGGCAGAATAACAGAACAACTCCCAGAATCCCCAGCTAACATGTAATCCTGCTTAAAGTGGGGAATCATAGAAGAAAAAAATGACAGTGATTGTTTTAAAACAGCAAGTTTTGAGCTAGCTTCATATGTGACAATAAATAACTAAAAAAGGATGTTTCCCGCAGTGAGAACCCCAGCCTCGGGATAGCCTTATACAGTAGTGTTTTATTTGGTTTTCTTTGACAGCCCTTATCATTGTTGATAGCATCCATTATCTCCTATCTTCAACAACTTAATCCTTACGTTATCATTTACTGCCTGCCTCTTACCAATTAATGCATGTTCAAGGGAGTTTATTGGTGTGGTGATAATAAACAAAAAACAGTTGTTAGTTGTTATGTACTCACTTTTTTTTTCTTTCTTTTTCGAATGGGAACAAATGTGCATCTCTTCAAGTCTCTTCAAGTCATTTGGCCAGGTAATTGTCTTCCAATGTCTTGACACAGGCTAGTGAGCACATCCAGGGCTGCATCTGTTTGTTGGAATCTGTCAATTGGCATTTCATCAATTTCTGAGGTCGTATTTTTTGCCAATGTCTACAATGCAGCCTGAACTTCTTCCTTCATTAAAATTGGTTCTTGATCATGAAATTGTTCAGTATTTTTTTAGTACAAAAACTTTCTGTACCCATTCCATTCTTATTTTAAAAAATACATTTTATATTGATTTGCTTACAAAGTTTATATAATTGTGTTTCACACTAGCCTTCATTCACATCATGTTTCATACAATCACTTCATCATTCCTTCCTTTTTATGCTTCTTGCATGATTCAATGTTTTTTCCACAGAATCCTTCAATATTGCAACTCAAATCTTCGATTTGTTCTTCAGCTCTTCTTGAGAAATGCCAGCATGTTCTTACCTTTTGACTGTCTAGCTCCAGATCTTTGTCCATTTTAAAAATAATCCTTTCCTTTATCTTCCCAAGTTGCCCTTTGAAATAATTTGTACATCCCTACCAAGAAAACTAGGAAGTATAAGGCCCAGATGAAATTAATATTTAAAACTCAGAGTTGTTTGATGATATGTATGTGGATATTGGGATACTTGGTGGACTAATACCTGAAGTCACCATCGCTAGTTTATATTAGGTAAAGGGGAGGAGAGGGAATAAGACAGTAGTCAGTACTAGAGCATACTAATTATTGAATAATGACAGTGATACATTGTTGTTGTTGTTATGTCAAGTGATTTGCCACTCATAGCGACCCTATGTACAACAGCCCTAAACCCTGCTCTATCCTGTGCCAATTGCACTGCCTCTGACACACCCATCCCAATTATCCCAGTCACTGAATCAATCCACCTCATAGAGAGTCTCCCCTCCTGCGCTGTCCCTCCACCCTCCCAAGCATGATGTCCCTCTCCAAGGACCTGTCCCTCCTTGCAACATGTTCAGAGTGTGTCAGACGAAGCCCCAGAATCCTTGCCTCCAAGGAGTAGCCTGGTTTAACCCTCTCCAGGATGAATCTGTTTGTTTTCTTGGCAGTCCATGGTACATTCAATACTCTTGTCCAGCACCACAGCTCAAAAGCATCAACTCTCCTTCTGTCCTCCCTAGTCATTGTCCAACTCTCTGATGCATAACAAGTGATTGCAAAGACCATGGCCTGTATCAGACGCACCTTAGTCTCCAGAGAGATGCCGTTGCTCTTCAGTGCTTTAGAGAGGTCCCTAATAGCAGACTTTCCCATCGCAATACATTTTTTTATTTCCTAGCTGCTGGTGCCAAGAGTGTTGACCGTGAAGCCAAGCAAACTGAAGCTGTGAACAATCTCAATCTCTTCACCATCCATCCTGATGCTACCAATTGGTCCAGTGGTGAGATTCTTTGTCATCTTGACATTGAGCCTCAATCCATACTGAAGACTACAGTCCTTGACACTCTGCAGCAAGTGCATGAGGTCCTCCTCATTTTCAGCAAGCAGGGTTGTGTCATCTGCATAACGCAGATTGTTAATAGATCTTCCACCAATCCTGATGCCACACTTTTCCTCAGAGAGCCCAGCCTCTCGGACAATCTGCTCTGCATACAGGTTGAAAAGGTATGGAGATAGGACACATCCCTGGCGCATACCCTTCCCAATTTTGAACCATGCAGTGTTACCCTGCTCTGTTCTGACGACTGCCTCTTGGTCCAAGTATAGGTTTTGCATTAGCACGATTAAATGTTCTGGGATTCCCATTCTTCTTAGAGTCAGCCACAGTTTGTTATGATCCACACAGTCAAATGCCTTTGCATAATCAATGAAACACAGATCGATATTCTTCTGGTATTCCCTGCTTTCAGCTAAGATCCATCTAACATCAACTATAATATCCCTAGTACCACGATCACTTCTAAACCCAGCCTGGACTTCTGGCAATTCTCTGCTGATAGGCTGTTCCAGTCTTTTTTGGACAATCTTCAGTAGAATCTTGCTTGCATGTGAAATAAATAATATTTTTCTGCAGTTACCACACTCTGTTGGGTCACCCTTCTTTGGAATGGGAACAAATATAGATCTCTTCCAGTCATTTGGCCAAGTGGTTGTTCTCCAGATTTCTTGGCACAACTTGGTGAGCACATCCAGGGCAGCATCTGTTAGCTGAAATATGTTTCAGTAATACATTACACAACTAAAATGTAGCTGAAGATTTTTCTTAAAAATTCTGAAGAGCAAGAATGTAACCTTGGGGGTGGGGGTGGGGCAGGGGAAGAATGTAACTTTGAGGACTAAGATGTGCCTAACTTAAGCCATTGTGTTTTCAACCATCTTCTCTGTATGTAAGTTGGGCAATGAATAAGGAAGATAGAAGAAGAAATTATACTTTTGAAATGTCGCATTGGCAAAGAACATTGAATAATCCCTGAAATTCCAAAAGAACAAACAAATATATCTTAGAGAAAGTATAGTCAGAATGCTCTTTGGAGGCCAAGATGATAAGACTTCACCTTATGGAATTTGGCCATGTTATCAAATGCGACCAATCCCTGGAGAAGGACATCATTCTTGGGTCCCTTAAAGTACAAAGGCCCTGAAAAAGAAGATTCTTAAGATTAATTGACTTACAATGACTACAATGATGGTCTCACGGAAAGCAACAATTGCAAAGATTATGCAGGATCAGGCCATACTTCCTTATGGTTTACATAGGATTCTATGAATTTACAACCCAAAAGCATTGCCAATAAGCTAGAATCAACTTATAGGTAACCCTCCACTATGTTGTCAAGGCTGTTAATTACATGGGAGGAGACGGTGCAGCTTTCTCCTAAAGAGTGTTTCGGATTAGCACTGTAACTCCCTATAAACTATACCTTCAGAGCTCTCTTAGGGCCCTATGAGTTAGAACTAACTCATCAATATTGTTGTTGTTATGTATGGTACAGTCAGAATCAACCCATAGCTGACCCTCAGGTGGGTTTTCAGAGGCAGTAAATCACACAGGAGAAGACTGTCTATCCAACTCATCAATACTTACTCATATATAGGGAGCTTTTGTGTCCTAACTGTAAGAAGCAGCGCTGAAATCCCAAAGATGTGTAGTTTGCTTCCACCAGCTGCTCTATGGGAGAAGGTTAGACTGTCTCCTCCCATGTGATTAACTCCCGCTGAAAACCCACTGGAGGGTCAGTTATGGGTTGATTCTGACTTGACAGCAAACAACATCAATACTTAATAACAACAATAATATCTAATGGAAGCTTAGAGAGGATTTGGCCAGTTTGTATCTTCATTTATAATAACAAACATTATTAAAAGTATCTAAAGTACTTTCCATCTAATAATAGTCTCCAGATACGTAATCTTTTTCCATCAGTTTTTCTACCCAATTAAACTCTAAGGGACATATGGTAAATATCTTTTTTTTGTATTGATCATTCTCTATCAACTAATATAATACCTAGCACTTGAGGAAAAAGAAAAAAGAAACACTGTGGTTGAGTCACTCCTGACGCATACAATTCTTTCATGAGGTTGCCATCAGGAAAGAACAGGAAGAGACTCCCTCCTCTCTCTCCTGAAGAGTGTTTGAGGGATTCAAACCATCACCTAGCACATAATGGCATACAATAAATATTGCTTGAATTGAAAAGACGTTTGCAAGTCTAGAGAACATCTTAATCAAACTAGAGACTGAAAGAAAGAAGAAGAAAATTGCTGTTAAAACTAAGAAGTAGGTGAGAAAGTCAATGTATTAGAAGGAGAGAATTCATACTTTGGCATACTTTATAATGAATGTAGTTTATCTGATTAATGTTGAGAGTTGGAATTTGGATCTTCAAGGAAAAAAAAAGAAGGAAAGAATAAATTCATCTCTAGAAACATTGCCTATTCAGTTCATTCAATATTTATGTTGTGTTTCTTAGCACAGCATCCTTAAGGAGACCAAAAATACTAGTTGGAATGTGCAGAATAGTACTTGTGAGAATGGGGTCAGGGCACTCTCGATTCTCCCAGTGTCAGATAAATTAAAATAGATTGAGTTAACTTAGGCAGCCCCCCAAAGGGTGGGGGAAGGATTATAGAATATCCAGAAAGGAAGATACCTTGCTCTTTTTACCCCTCATGATTCTGACAGGGGGCTGTAAAAGTAGATTTGTTTTTATCAGAAACAAAAACCATGTGAGCTATGTTAAAAACAAAAAAAAAGTTTTTTTTAAAAAATGCAATCACTTAAATAAGAGATTTTGTCTCTTTTTTTAAAAAAAATCTACAGGTAATCAAAGGTGACAAAACATAATATCAAGAAAGAGGATCTGTGAGCTGGTGTTGTTTGAAATCTATGAAAATAGACTTAGCAAAAAATTATTGGATCAAAAGTCAAGGTCCTTTATTAGCATTCCATTTTCAATTTTCAATCCTGGCATACTTTGCTTGCATGTCCTCTGTAACTTATTCTTTGAGATAAGTATATGACAGGTGTCTGGGAACAGCCAAGAGATATTTTCAGAGACACTGAGTGGACTCTAACATCTGTTTACTTCTTGAAAAAAAATCTAAAGAGAAATCCAGACTATAGTTAATATTTTAATAAAGGTAGGTCAAACATGAAGAAGAAAAAATAATGTGAGCATTCGTAAGAGCTCTGGTTTTATCTAAAACAGACTGATATTCCATCCCCTTGGACATTGGTTAACTCAGGTTATGTTTGTTTCAAGACATGTTTTTAGTTTTGTCTGCCTCCTACAACATCAAAAAGAAAATTTATTACTCATATCCTTTTTAATAACACATTTTCTGAAAACATTAAACTGCGTAATAGATTTTAGGAACTTTCAGGGGGGAAATTGCAAAATGTCTTCTCATATTTCTACTCAGTTTCAACATGTAAGCATCCTCTTTCTTGCAGAAATAGCCTTTTGAATCTAATATAGTTAGACGAGCCATTCTGGAATGCTTCTGAAAATGAAAGGGTCATTATTAATAATTACAGTGGGGCCACAGATGTAAACCAGAACAGTCTAGAGTAACAGAGAGTTATATGTTCATTCTAATTCTAGATAGTAATGATCATACTTTCTGTCTTCCTTTTTAAAATTATTAGATTGAAAAGGCAACACTTTTATTAGTAAGTCTATTAGACTATAAGAGACCTGGGTGATCCAAAGTGTTAGTATGATCTGCAGCTAACTGAAAAGTTGATTGTTCAATTCCATGTAGGGGCATCTCTGAAGAAAGGTCTCTATCTACTGTAAAAAAAATGAATGGTTGAAAACAACATGAAACACAGTTCTACTCTACACCTATGGAGTTGTCATGAGTTACAGTGAACTCAATGGAAACTGGTTTTTAAGATTACAATGAATTCTGCAATGTAGTAGATTACTTTTGGCAAAGATAGTTTGCTGAACATATTTTAAACAAGTGTGTCTGAAGAGCTGTGTAATCTACCACTTTTGAACCTGGAATGTTGGCTTTTCAAGAGTGGCCAGGGCAGCAAGCTAGTTTTCAGTACCATTCAGAATATTGTCTAGGCTCCAGTCTCTTCCTTCTCTCTTCTCTATGTGCCAATGTTGAAAAATGTTGCCTGCTCCTCTTAAGGCAGTTGGCCTCCTT
>NW_006399755.1:35354244-35361007 GCF_000299155.1 Elephantulus edwardii | reverse complement strand
TACTCTGTGGGGTTTACAATTCTGTTGTTGGTAGGTGCCATCAAGTCAAATACGACTAATAACAACCTTATGAACAACATACCTGAACCTGTCCTATCCTGTGCCATCCTCATCATCTCTGACACACTTGACCTTCTTTCTGCAGTTACTGTTTCAATCCTTTTCATTGCAGGTTTTCTTCTCTTTTGCTGACCTTCTAGCTTTCAAAGTATAATGTCCCTTTTTAAGGAATAGCCTCTCCTAACAACATATCTGAAGTATAAAGGGCAAAGTTTCACCATCTTTGCCACAAAGGAGCACTCCAGTTGCACTTTTTCTAAGACAAATCTGTTTGTAGTTTTGACATTCAATGGGCTATTCAGTACTTTTCTTCAATATTACAACTCAAGGACATCAATTCTGTCTTCTATCATGCTTATTCATCATCTGGCTTTCAGATGCATAGCAAGTGATTTGAAAGAACCATGGCCTAAATCAGGTGTATTTTAGGCTTCAAACTTATATCATAGCTCTTCAGTGTTTTGGAGAGGCTCCTGACAGAGAACTTCCCTAATGCAATACATTTCCTGACTGTTTCCAAGGGTGTTGATTTTAAATCCAAGATTAAATCATTGATAACTTCAACCTTTTCTTCATCTATCATGATGTTGCCTATTGGTCCAGTGGTGAAGACCTTTGTTTTCTTGATGTTGAGATGTAATCCATACTGAAAGTCCTTGATATTCTGCAGCAAGTTGTTCAAGTTCTCACTTTCAGCAAGTTAGGTTGTTTTATCTGTATTATGCAGTTTATTGATGAAATCTTCCTCTGATCCTGATGCCACATTCCTCTTCACTGAGTCAGTCTTCTAGAATTGTTTGCTCAGAATACAAATTGAGTAAGTTTTGAAAAAGGTTATAACCCTTATATTCATCTTTCTTGATTTTAAACCATACAGTGTCCCCTTGATCCATTCAGATGACAGCTTCTTGATCTTAGTATAGTTTTTGCATGAACACAATTCAGTATTCTGGGATTCCCATTCTTTTCAGAGTTAGCCATAGTTTGTTATGATCCACACAGTCAAATGCCTTTGCATAGTCAATAAAACGTAAATAGACATTCTTCTAATATTCTCTGCTTGCAGCCAGAATCCATCTGTTATCAGCAATGATATCCCTGGTGGTTCATGTCAATATACTGCTCTAGTTGGTTTTAGATTATCTTCAGCAATATTATGCTTACACATGATGTTATTGACATTTTTCAGTAAGTCCCATGTTGGGAATGGGAACAAATATGGATCTCTTTCAGTCAGCCAGCCTCCAGCTGTCCTTCAAATTTCCTGGCATATAATGGCGAGCATGTCCAGGGTTGCATCTATTAGTTGAAACATATCAATTGGTATTCCATCAATTCCTGGAACCTTATTTTTTCCAATATCCTCAAGTAACTTGGACTTCTTCCTTTATTACTATTGACTCTTGTTCTTGAAAGTTTTGTGTCAATCAATTCTTTTTGTCACTCTGTGTAATTCATTTTTTTAAATAAAATTTTTATTATATACGTTGTTTTTCACACAGGATCTTTTCCTTTCCTTTACCCACTCCTCCCTCCACCCATCAAATTGTGTGACCCTATGATTAACCACACACACACACACCCTGCCCATTTTCATCACTCAGATCCCACCTTTCTCCCCTTGAATCTTCATAAATGTTCTACAATAATGTTCTTACATAGTGTTTGTCCTTATGGGACTGAGTAAGTACAGTGCTCTCCATTTCCTCTCAAGTTAGGTAGTGATTTACAAATCATTGCTCCTGCGTGCTGTGTAGTATTCCATCGTGTGAATGTACCATGATTTCTCAATCCATTCCATTGTAGTTGGACATTGGGCTGTTTCCATGTTCTTGCTATGGTGAATAACACAGCATACTATGAACAATGGTGTACAAGTTTCCATTTTGCGATAATTCTCATTTTCTCAGGGTATATTCCAAGTAGTGGAATATCTGGGTCATATGGAAGTTCTATGTTCAGCTTTCTAAGGAAACACCAAACTGCCTTCTAGAGTGGTTGTACTATTTTACAGTTCCACTCACAATGTATAAGACTTCCTAACTCACCACATGCCCTCCAACATTTATTACTTGCTATCCTGTTAAACTTTGCCACTGCTATTGGAATGAGATGCTATCTCATTTTTGTTTTGATTTTTATCACTCTAATTGCCAGTGATTTGGAGCAATTCTTGTGTCTGTCATTGTTATTGTAATGTGTCATTGAGTTGCCTGTGACTCGTAGTTGCCCTATGTACAACAGCTCTGGAGCCTGCCCTGTCCTGAGCCAGTCTCACTGACTCCAACACACCTACTCCCATTGCCCTACTTACTATATAAATCCATCTCATCTGGGGTCTTCCTCTCTCCCATTGTCCCTCCACCCTTCTGAGCATAAAGCCCCTCTCCAATGACTGGTCTCTCCTGGCCTCCTGCTCTAAGTATGTGAAATAGTGCTTCAAAATCCTAGCCTCCAAGAAGAAACTTGGTTTCACCCTCTCCAAGAAAGACTTACTTGTTGTCTTGGTAGTCTATGACTCTTCTCTAGCACTACAACTCAAAGGCATCTATTCTTCTTCTGTCACTTTTAGTCATGGTCCAGTTCTCTGATGCATAGCAAGTAACTGCAAAGACCATGGCCTGACAGGCACATCTTAGTCTCTAGACTGAAATTATTGCTTCTCAGTATACTGGAAAGATCCCTGACAGCAACCATCCAAATATCTTCCACTGTAAAATTTCTTTTCATGTCTTTTGCCCGTTTTGTAATTGTGTTATCAGTCTTCTTGTTGTGGAGACTCTGTAGGATTCTGTAAACTTTTGCTATGAAACCCCTGTCTGAAATTGTATTGTCTTTTTTTCCCCCCCAGTCAGTAGGCTTTCTTTTCACTCTGCTGAAAAAAGGTTTTGACTCTCACAGGTATTCAGTCTTTAAAAGGTCCCATTCATCTGCTTTATCCTCTCCAGATTGTGCATTTCTGACTGTATTTGGCAGTCTCTTTATACTATAGACTAGGCCAGCTAAGCTTGATCTCAGTTTGTCTCTGATGAACTTTATGATTTGAGGTTTTACTCCCAGGTCTCTGATCCTCCTTGAGTTGATTTTTGTGTATGGTGGAGATGTGGATCTTATTTCAGCTTTCTGCAGTTGGAAGTCCAGTTTTGACAGCACCATTTGTTGAAGAAGTTGTCATTTCCCCATTTGATAGCTTTGATTTCCTTGTTGAATATCAATTGACCATAGATAGTGAAGTCCATTTCTGGATTCTCTATTCTGTTCCATTGGCCCATGTGCCTGTCATTGTACCAGTACTATGCTATTGTGGTTATTCCTGCTGTGTAGTAGGTTTTGAGGTCCGGCAATGCTATGCCTTACACTTCATTTTTGTTTTTCAGAAGTACTTTGCTTATTTGGGGTCTCTTTCTTCTCCAGATAAAGTTCCCTTTTGATCTTCTGAAAAAAGAAAAAAGAAAGGAAAAAAACACCGCAAAAACAACCCCAAACAAACAAAAATGTAAAGCCTAGGTATCTGTATTGGGATTTCGTTGAACATATAGATTGTATTTGGTAGGATTGTCATTTTCACAATACTGAGTCTTCCTATTCATAAACAGAGAACACTTTTACATTTATTTAGGTCTTTTATTGTGTCTTGTAGAAATGTTCTGTAGTAGTCTTTGAATAGGTCTTTTTGTGTCTCTAGTTAGGTTAACTCCCAAGTATCTCTATTTGTTGTTGGCTATTGTAAATGGTATTGCTTTCTTGGCTTCCTTCTCTGAATTTTCTTTGTTACTGTAGAGGGCTCCCACCAATTTTCTATATTGATTCTTATATTCTGCCACTGTACTAAATTGGTCTACTAGATCTAACAGTTTTCTTGTTGAGTCTTGGGGTTTTTTGTGTACACTATCATATCATCTACATATAGCAATCGTTTAAGCATCTCTTTGCCAATCTGGATGACTTTCATTTCCTTCTCTTGCCATATTGCCCCAGGAAGTGCTACAATATTGAATAGAATTGGCGATGGTGGGCATCCTTGTCTGATCTCTATTCACAAGGAAAATGCTTTTAGTCTTTATCTATTAAAATGATATTGGCTCTTGGTTTTGCATATATACTTTTCACTATGCAAAGGAAATTCCCTTCTATTCCTATTTTGCTGGGTATTTTTATCAGGAAAATTTTGTTTCAGATTTTGTCAAATGCCTTTTCTGAATCAATAGATAAGTTCACATGGTTCTTGTTATTTGCTTTGTTAATATGGTGAATTACGTTGATTCTTTTTCTTATGTTGAACCACTCTTGCACACCTGTATGAATCCCACTTGACAACGATGAATCATTTTTTTTATGTGCTTTTGGATTCTATTGGCTAGGATTTTATTAAGGATATTTGCATCTGTATTCATGAGATATATTGGTTCTCTTGGCAGGCCAAAGTATGTTCAATACTCTTCTACTGCACCACAACTCAAAGGCATCAACTCTTCTTATATCATCTTTAATCAGTGTTCAACTTTCTGATGTATAGCAAATAATTGTGAAGACCATGGCTTAGATAAGGTGTGCCTAGTATTTAGACTGATACTGTTGCTCTTCAGCACTCTGGAGAGAGTCTGAACAGCAGAATTTCCCAATGCAATTTTTCTTTTGATTTCCTGACGGCCGGAGCTAAAAGAGTTGATTATGGAGCCAAGCAAGCTGAAATTATTAACAATCTCAATCTTTCCTCTATCATGTTGTTGCCAATTGATCCAGTGGTAAGAGTCTTTGCTTTCTTGATGTTTAGCTTCAATCCTCATTGAATTACTAGGATACCTTTATAGAAGATACTACTAAAAGTCAACAGCCTAAAGAAGTTACGAAAGAAAGCATAAACCAAGACATGGAGAAGATGATATAACTTGTGAAGAAATCAAGTACAGCCACAAAACCACAGAGACTCTCATGATAACATAAAGACTGTAGTGAATAAAGTAAAGATAGCAAAGAGAGAAATGAGAGGCTTGGATGACAAGGTCAGGTGTTTCTATACATAAATGCTTGATATTACACATTAGAGAATTATTTCTATTTTAAAAAAGGATTCTGGCTTATTTCACCATAATGAATAGTAATCCTTAAATAAATTGAAAAGAAGAAAATTAGTGAAACTTGTGAGGACTAGGACTCCACAGGATTGTTTTACTTTTCTAGGTTTCACAAGTGTTCTGCCTTTGGCAGGGTGCAGTCTTCCTGCTTCTATTTCTATTAGTAGAAGATACTCACATTTCCCTTGTCTGATGGATTTCCACTTTATACAAGTTCTAGTCTTCTCAAATTTAATGTGAAATAAATATATTTTTTCCGAGGGAAAAAATGCCTTTTTTTCCAAGACACATTGTGTCTTGAGATGGATAGGCTGTCTTCTGCTTGGACAAGAGGCATAAAATGAGAAAAGGAGATCACAGATTGGTGAGTGATTTATGGATAGACCACCCAATAAGCAAAGCAAGCACTGGTTTTCTTGCATTTCTTACTAATTTGGAATGAGTAATGTTACATATTTTCACCACATGAAATGGTTTACTACTGATTAATGAGTAAGCACAAGCATCCTGTGCTTACTTCATTACTGGGTACTCCATCCCTGCAAAAATTGTAAATTAGAAAAGAGACTTTGTGTAGTAAGGTTCAGTGAGTTTAGGAAATAGATGCCAGTCATTCCTAAAAGTGTAATCTTTGATATGGTGGTAAAAAATGTAAAACTTCTCACTTCAGATTGTAAGTAAGCGCAAGTAAGCCTGTGTTTACCTTGTATGTTGTGTTACTCAACACTGGGTGATAGTTTGAGGGAAATGCTGCTAGAATCATCATTATTTCTGAATCAAATGCAGTCAACACTACTATAACTTTACTGTTGCCTGGCAAGTTGAGGAAAAGCAACACAGATTGTGTGAATGAGTAATTGGTGTTTCTAGTTCCTCTTTCCCCTCTCAAATGCAATCGTAACGTGAAAGCCTAACCTTTCCTTTCTCTCATCATTATACAAGAACCAAGTCTAGAAATAGAATTTAACCTTAAAGTCTCCACTGAAGTATTTTCCATAACTTAAATGTCCATCAAGATCATTAAGTGGTGCAAACAGGGCCTCAACCACTAACCAGGAGCTTAGTGGTTCAAACTCCCTCAGCAGCTCCTCAGGGGTGGGATTGGGGAGCCTAGAGATTTACTTTGGTAAAGATTATAGCCTACCTCAGTTCCATTCATTAAGACACATGGGGTTGCCATGAGTGAGAAAGCTCCATCTCACATACTTTAAGCACGTGGCCAGGAGGGACCAGTACTTGGAGAAGGACATAATGCTTGGAAGGGTGTAGGGACAGCACAGGAGAGGAAGATCCTGGTTGAGATGGATTGGCACGGTAGCTGGGGTAATGGGGTGGGGGGTAGTCAGTGAGATTGTCTCAGGATATGGTAGGCTTCAGAGCTGTTGTAAATAGGGTCACAATGTTGCAGGTGATGGCACCTAACAACAATAATAGGCTTAACAAGGGAGCTCTGATGGCAAAGCGCTACCATTACAAAAATATGTGATTCAAATCCACTGTCTGTTCCATGGGAGAAAGATGGGCAATCTCTTCCCATGTGACTTGTCATGTTAGATGTCATCGAGTCATGTACAACTCATAATGACCCTATGAACAAAAGATCTGAACCCTGTTCTATCCTGTGCCAT
>NW_006399755.1:35317923-35352099 GCF_000299155.1 Elephantulus edwardii | reverse complement strand
CATTATGCAGTGTTTGTCTTTTTGTGACTGAGATATTTAACTCAGCATAATGTCCTAACAGGGTCACCCATTTTGTATAATAATTCACGACGTCCTTGTTCTCTATCCATTCATTTGTTGATGGGCACTTGGATTGTTTCTAACTCTTTGCTGCTGTGAACAAAGCTTCAATAAACATGGACATGCATATATCTGCTCAGGCAGCACTTTTGGTTTCTATACAGTAGTGGAATTGCTGGGTCAAATGGTATATCTATTTGTAAATTGTTGAGACAGCACCATACAGCCTCCCACCAAAGAGTGAATAAGGGTTCTAGTTTCTCCACAGACTCGCCAGCATTTGTTGTTTGCTGTTCTGTTAAATTTTGCAATTCTGACTGGGTAAGATGATATTTCATAGTTGTTTTGATTTGCATCTCTCTTAGAGCTAGGAATTTTGAACATTTCTTCATGTGCTTGTTGGCCACCTGAATGTCTTCTTTGATAAAGTGTCTGTTCATATCCTGTTCCCATTTTTCTGTTGGGTTATTTACCTATAAGTCCCTTAGCTGACATGTCATTGCCAAATATTTTTTCTCAGTCTGTGGCTTCCCTTTTTACCCCATTGGAGAAGTTTGTAACCATGTTTTTGATGATAGATTCACACAAAAGACCTATGTTTCACAGTTGGGGGGAGAGGAGGAAAAGGATCTAGGTGAAGAGACACAGTAATGATGGGGAAGAGCCAATGGTGATTAATTTTATTAAACATAGTGCTTGGGAATGATTGTACTAAACACAGTATGAATGAGAAATAGTGTGGAACACAATGTATACAAACTTTCTAGTCAAACATATTAAAAAAATGTGGTATGTGTCAATTGTAGACTGTTCCATAACCTCCCATTCCTCTGCATGCTTTCCCCTGCCCCCATTCACCTGATTTAGTTACTATTAGCATAGCAAACTGAGAAGCCATGGCTGACCAAGCTAAAAGAATTGTGCATTAATTTTTTTATTAATTGCTTTTTCTTTTTTGCTGTTCTTTTTTATTATTAATTTTAATGAAAATTTACAAAGACTTTGGATTTTCATTCCTTCAGGGTTGCGTTTTTCTCCCTGCCCACCCAATTCACTCTTCTCTTTGAAAAGTAAAAGAAAAATTCTTTCATTGTTTCACAATCCCTACCCCCAGGTCCACTCCACTATGCAGCCTTCATACTGGACTCCTGTCAGGACAAAAATACCTAATAACATATCCTTTTTAAACAGTTTTCTCCCTCATATGTTTCAATGCAGTATACTTTATTTATCCCGTCTTTCTTAATCTCCCCCCTGCATTCTTAAACAATCACTAGGGAGAGAGTAATCGGACAATGAAATAGACATCTCTGATATTAAGCTCCTGAGATGCAGCTAGTATCTCTTACATAAGAAATAATCACCTGTTGTACACTGAGTCTGTGAGACCTGAAACTCAATGGCACTGTCTTATTTTTCTACTTCTCATAGGTTTTCCTTCCACCTTTAACAGGATTCTGTTTTACCACCTTTTTTTTTGTCATTCTGTTAGTAAAAAATATTTGCTTTTTGCTTCCCTGACAGGTTTCTATATTCCAGTTTCTGAATTTTGAAGGTTTTGCTATATTAAATCACTAAGCTGTAGCTCAAAGTTATTAACATAGATATTTTAAAAATGTGGAAATCGGAGCTGGGAAGGACTTTAGAAACCATCATGTCCAACTCTCAATGTTAAAAAATGAAATGCAATGATTCCCCAAAACAGTGTAATGAGGTAGAAGTCGAGCTGGTAGTAGAGAATGTATGCACCTTATTAGTCATGGTTAGCTGAAATGGTATTAAGTTTAAAAAAATTGTCTCAACCAACTGAAAAATTCAGAAGTAAGATTGTACTGGAGGCTGAGGCAATGTCATCAGGATTTGGCCTTGCTCTCATTCTCTTTCTCTTTGCTATTTTCTCTAGGCAACTCTGTTCTTAAGGAGTCTACTACTTCCAATTGCTAAATATTTTCCAGAAGTTTCTTTTTATCCACATAATCCTGGAAGGATTTAAACTGTTGATCCTGAAATCAGTACTTCTGATGGAGGGGTCTTAGTCATGTGCCCATCTCTGCACTGACTACTAAGGCTACCACCTTTACTGATTACCTTGGTGGTATCAATCCCTTCTCCCAGTCATAAGACATGTAAAATTCAGAAGCCAGATTCATACCTTACTTAACTATTCGTATTGTCTTATATGTATTAACAATTCATTTATTCAGAGTCCTACAATGCTGTAGATTCTGTGCAAGATGCTATCACGAATAAAGTTGGATGAAATAATTCTTTCATTTAAAGAACTAAATTTTTTGTACTAGGTAAAATATATACTCAAATAATGTAATGTCTTGTCAACAAAAAACCACAGAAGCAAAATGACCATCAGTCACAACCATGATATGCTTGCGATTTATTATTATAATTTCCTAGTAGAGGACAAGAGCTCTGGTGGCCAAATGATAAGAAGCTTCACTGCAATCCCAAATGCAAGTGGTTATTAAAATATACCAGCTTTTCTGTGAGAGAAAGATGATCAAGACAATCTCCTCCCATTTGATTAATGAGTTGGTTCTAATTTGATGGTGCACAACACACAACAGCAGAGGAACATGTGATGGTGTTATTTTTATGTGCTGTCAGGTCGACAATGACTCATAGTGACTCTATGTACAATAGCTCTGGACTCTGCACTATCCTGAGCCAATCTCACTGTCTCTGACACACCTACTCTCATTACCCCAGTTATTGTGTCAATTCATCTCATCCAGCATCTTCCTCTCCTGTGCTGTCTCTCCACTGCTCTAATGTCCTTCTCCAGTTCCTCACAGCTACATGCCCAAAGTGTGTGGGATGGCGTCCCAAAATCCTTGCGTCCAAGGAACAGTTTGGTTTCACCTTCTCTAGGACAGACCTTTAAGTCTCTTGGCAGTCCATGAGTTGTTCAGTACTCTTCTAGAGCCCCACAGCTGAAAGGCATCAGTTCTGCTGTTGTCATCCTTGATCATTGTTCAGTTCCCTGATGCATAACAACTCATAGAAAGCATGGAGGAATTATAAAAAAAAAAAAAAAAGAAACACACACCAAACAACCAAAACCCACAAACCCATAAATAACAAAGCAAATAAGCTAGGCAAGGATAAATATATAAGATAAATAAAAACTTAGAAACAGTACAAAAAAATCATTGCTATAAGCTGTCACCATGTCTGCTATGATTCATGGTCACTATGAAAAACAAATCTGAACTTTGCCCTTTCTTGTATCATCCTCATCATCTCTGATACACTCATGTCCATTGTTGCAGGCCCCGTGTCAATCCATCCTTTTGAGACTTACCTCTCTTTCTCTGACCCTCCAACTTTCCCAACATGATGGAGGTTTTCCCCCCAAGGACTGATCCTTCTTAACAACATGTTTTAAGTATGTGAGATGCAGTTTCACTAACCTTGCCTTCAAGAAATATCCTGATGGCATTTTCTCCAAAACTTACTTGTTTGTTCTTTCGGAAATCCATGAGATATACAATACACTTTTCCATCATCACAACTCAAAGGCATTTGGTTATTCTTCTGTCATCATTATCCAACTTTCATATGCATAGGAAGCAATTTAAAAAACCATAGCTTGGATCAGTTCAACCTTAATCTTTAAACTGACATCATTGCCTTTTGGCATTTTGGAGCGGTCTTTAACAGCAGATTTTCCTAAAGCATCACGTCTTTTGCTTTCTTGTCTGCTGTAACCATGGATAATCACCATGGGTAAAACAAAATAAAATCATTGACATCATCTGTCATTTCTCCACCTATCAATGACTAAGAACGACAGAAGGAGGATTGATGTCTTTGAGCTGTGGTGCTGGAGAAGAGTGTTAATCATTCCATGGACTGCAAAGAGACCAAACATGTTTGACCTGGAGCAGGAGAAATCAAATTGCTCCTTCAAGACAAGGATTTTTAAATCTTTGTCTCACATACTTTGGGCATGTAGTCAGGAGGGACCAGTCCTTGGAGAAGGACATCATGCTTGGAAGGGTAGAGGGACAAAGCAAGAGGGGGAAAACCCAGGATGAGATGGACTGTTACAGTAACTGACATACTGGAGTTAAGTGTGTCAGAGACAGTGAGACTGGCTCAGAAAAAGGCAAGTTTTAGAGTTTTTATGCATAGAGTTGCTAAGAATCACAGGTGACTTGACAACAAACACATCACAACAGCAACACACATCATGATGTCACCTATTAGTTCAGTAGTGAGGATATTTGCTTTCTTTATGATGTGATGTAGAAGAATGTAGTCTTTGATCTTCTGCTGCAAGTGTTTAAAATCCTCTTCAAGAGGACACAGGACAAAAAGAAAGGGCAGAAATGATGAAGTAAAAGAGATAAACAGAAAGTTTTAAAGGACAGCTTGAGAAGACAAAGCAAGATATTACAATGAAATATACAAAGAACCACAGTTAGAAAATCAAAAGGGAAAAACCATGATTGATGGTTTTTCAAGATGAAAAAACTGAAAAACAAATTTGGGCCTCAAAATACAATACTGAAGACTGAAAGCAGAGAATACCAGAAAGACATTTATCTGTGTTTTATTGACTATGCAAAGATATTTGACTGTGAGAATCATAATAAATTATAGATAACATTGAGAAGAATGGAAAACTCACAAGACTTTAGTTGTGCTCATGAGAAACCTAAGTATAGTCTAAGACATAATTGACCAACAGAACAAAGGAATATTTTCTAGTTTAAATTCAGGAAAAGTGGACATCAGAGTTGTAACCTTTCTTTGTACCTATTCAATCTGGATGCTAAGCAAATAATTTGGGAAGCTGAACTGTATGAAGAATATGACATCTGGATTGGGGGAAGATTCATCAACAAATTTTCATGCAGGTGGCACAACTTGACCTGGAGAAAGTGAAAAAGACTTCAAGCATTTGGTGAAGAGTGCTAAATATCCTGTCCACACCAAAAGAACAAAGAAGTCTCTCTTGGAATAAGTGCTATGAAGGTTCTCCTTGAAGGTAAGGATAGTATACTTCGTCTCCCTTATTTGAGATGTTTATGTTGTCAGGAGTACGAGTCGTAGGAAACAGGCATTGTGCTTGGAAAGGTCAAAGAAAGAGAGCAAGACTCAATGAGATGCATTGGCATAGTCACCATTGGAACAATGATCTTGAGAATGATTTACAGACTTTTTTTGAGAGAAGCTGTTGGATAGACAGCAATAAAACCTAAAATTCTCCATGGCTTATTGCTTTTCAAACTTTATGGTTGGTGTTTTTTTTGTTTTGTTTTGTTTTTGTTGGGGGGGGCGTTGTTTGCTTTGTTTTTGTTTTTGTGCCTCCATGGGACCTAAAAAAAGCTCCTACACATAATCTAAGGAAACTCATTGCTATGTAGACTGTTCTGTACCACCAAGACTTCACTCTAATGCTTAAGCCAAGAAGAGAAAGACTTATGCAATTTAATTGAGAAGTCAATGAGGACTGTAGCCAATAAGTGAATTATGAGAAGACTTCATGAGGATATGCCATTCAGTTAGTGTCATCAGTCCTCTCCTTTAATCCTCCATTTAAGAAACATTTTAATTTAATTTGCAAGTGTGCTAGTTAAAATTCACATTTTCTATTCATTGAATAATTTATGCCACGATGTTTTAACTAGTGTGAGATAATTAATAGTATTCTCCTAAAATAAAGAAATTAAAATGTTGCAGTCTTGGAAACCCAATGAAAAAATTTTCTATTCCATTCTATAGGGTCACCGTCAGTCTGAACTGACTCAGCAAAAATGAGTTTGGGGGGTTTGGTATTGTGATAAATGTGAAAATAATGGTTGTTATTGTTAAGTGTCATTGAGTTGAGTATGACTCATAGTGACCCTACAAATAACAGATCTGTATCCTGTCCTAGCCTATGCCGTCTTGACCATCTCTGACATACTAGAGCTCATTGTTGCAGTCACTTTGTCATTCCATATCTTCTAGGTTCTTCCTTTCTGGTGTTGACTCTCCACCTTTTCAATTTTGATATCCCTTTCAGAGAACCGGCCCCTCCTGACAATACTCAAGTATGTGAGATAGTATTTCACCATCCTTGCATCCAAGGAACATCTTGGTTACACTTTATCCAGGACAGCTTTGTTCACAATAGCAAGGAGTTGGAAACCACCTAAGTGCCCATCAACAAACAAATGGATAGAGAAGCTCTGGTATATTTGCACAATGGAATACTATGATGCATTGAAAAACGAGGAACTCATGCAATATTATTCAGAATGCATGACCCTGGAGGACATTATGCTGAGTAAACATCTCAGTCACAGAAGGACAAACACTGCATAGTGCCACTGTTGTAAAATGAGACTGACATAGAGGTTGGGTGGGGGAGACTGAGAAAAATGGGATGAATTATGTATGCTGTTCTGTTAAATTTTGCTATTCTGAGTGGAATAAGATGAGAAACTGGAACCCGTATTCACTGTTGGTGGGAATGTAAAATGGTGCAACCACTGTGGAAAGCAGTATGGCACTTTCTCAAAAAGTTGCAAATAGAGATACCATTTGACTCAGAAATTCCAGTACTGGGATTATACCCCAAAGAGACCATAACTGACATCCAAGCAGATATATACAAAGCCATGTTTATTGCAGCTTTGTTCACAATAGCAAGGAGTTGGAAACAACCTAAGTGCCCATCAACAAACGAGTGGATAGAGAAGCTGTGGTATATTCACACAATGGAATACTACGCTGCATTGAAAAACAAGGAACTCATGCAATATTATTTAAAATGGGTGACCCTGGAGGACATTATGCTGAGTGAAATAACTCAGTCACAAAAGAGCAAATACTGCATGGTGCCACTGTTGTAAAACAGGACTGACTTCGGGGTAGGGGGGAGACTGAGAAAGATGGGTTCAATAATGTATACTGCATTGAAACAAATAAGGGAGAAAACTGTTTAAAAGGGATATGTGATTAGATACTTTTGTCGTGACAGGAGTCCAGAGCAAAGGCTACATAGTGGAGTGGACCTTGGGGAGAGTTTGTAAAACAATGAAAGAAATTTTCTTTTACTTTTCCAAGAGGGTAGTGTACTGGGGTGGGGGGAGGTTTGGGAGGGGAGAAAAGTACAACAAAGAATGAATGGAAACCAAAAAAAAATTATGTATGCTGCATTGAAACAGATGAGAGAGAGAACTATTTAAAAGGTATATATGATTAGGTATTACTGTCATGACATGAGTCCAGAATGAAGGCTACATAGTGGAGTGGACTTGGGGGGAGGGATTGTGTAACAATGAAAGAATTTTTCTTTTACTTTTCAAAGATAAGAATGAACTGGAGGGCAGGGGTGAGCCAGGAGAAAAGTGCAACAATGAATGAATGGAAATCCAAAATCTCTGTACATTTTCATTCAAATGAATAATACTAATAAAGGAAAAATAAATAAATAAAAAGAAACAACAAGAAGAAAAAAGGAAAGGTTGCAACATTTCCTTGTTCTATTCAGACAATGGCTTCTTGGTTTTGGTATAGATTTTGCGAGAACACAATTAAGTTTTCTGGAATTCTGATTCTTCTCAAGGTTAGCCATTATTTGCTATGATTCACACAGTAAAATGTTTTTGCATACTCAATAAAAGAGATACTTTTGGTGCTTTCTGCTTTAAGCCAAGAGTTATCTGACATCAGCAATCACATCCCTGGTGTTATGGCTACATCTAAATCTAGGTACAGTTCAGGCAGGCAGTTCTCTGTCCATCTGCAGTTTTTGCCATTATTTTATAATCTCCAACAATATTTTCCTTGCATGGGAATAGATAACTCTTCCAGTCATTTGTCCTTCAGATTTCCTGTTGAGTATGTCCAGGGCTGCATCTCTTTGTTGTACTAGGTCAATTACTATTCCATCAATTGTTGTTGTTGTTGTTGTTGTTGTTGTTGTTATGTGCCATCAAGTCATTTGCGACTCATAGCGACCCTATGAACAACAGCCCTAAACCATGCTCTATCCCGTGCCAACCTCATTGCCTCTGACACACCCATCCCGATTACCCCAGTCACTGAATCAATCCACCTCATAGAGGGTCTTCCCCTCCTGCGCTGTCCCTCTACTCTACCCAGCATGATGTCCCTCTCTAAAGACCTGTCTTTCCTTACAATATGTCCAAAGTATGTCAGGCAAAGCCCCAGAATCCTTGCCTCCAAGGAGCAGCCTGGTTTAATCCTCTCTAGGATGAATCTGTTTGTTTTCTTGGCAGTCCGTGGTACATTCTGGGGCCTTATTTTTTCCAGTGTCTTTAGAGCAGTTTGAATTTCTTCCTTTATTACCATTGATTCTTGATCACATGTTCTTTCCCGAAATGTTTACTTGTCAGTCAATTATTTTTGGCACAATGACTGTGTATTCCTTTGATATTTCTTGAACCATTCATGATTTTGTCCCTAGCATCTTTCAGTATTGCAATTGGAGGCTTCAGTTTGTACTTTCCAGCTTGAGGAAAGCTGGGTGAATTCTTCCCTTTCGATTTTCTTACCAGATCTCTGCACAATTTGTTTGAGTATTTTGCTTTGTCTTCTGTTCACCTATTTTATTTTGGCATTTTCCACCTTTGTTTTGGCTTCTCACTGTTCCAAAGCAATTTTCAGTCTCTTCTGGGATCCATTTTGATCTTATCTTTCTCCCCTCTCTTTGTTAACATTTTGCTTCCTTCATAGATAATATCGTTGATGTTATCCACATTCTTCTGTTCTTCTATGATTAGTTTTCAATGTTTCTAACCTATTCTAGAGATGGTTTGTAATTTTGTTAAGATACTGTGACACTCATGTGCCAAATGAGATGATGGTTACCCATGCTGGACAGTGTTTCGTGGAACTCCCCAATTAAAACAAGCTTGGAAGCAGGAGTTGCATCCACTTCCAAAATGGCTTGCCTCCAGAAACTCTATGAACAGTGCTCAGGTCTTTCGTTCATAGGGTCACTATGAGTCATCTACGATTCGATGGCACTTAACAACAGCAACAGTTTCAAGGTCATAATTTGGTTCTTGTCATCTTGTTTTAGTTCAGTTTCCATTTGAACTTGCACGTGAGTAGTTGATGGTCTATTCCACAGTTACCACAACTGATGCGGTGTTTCTCCAATGATTCTTTCCACAGATGTAGTCAACTTGATTGCTCTGTTTCCGTCAGGTGAGGTCCATATATATAGTCACAGTTTGTGCTTTTTAAAAAAGGTATTTGCAATGAATAAAACATTGACTGTACAAAATACAATCATTCTAGCTCCAGCCTCATTTCTTTTACAAACTGTGTAAGTTCCAGCCATTGGTCCTTCCTCCTTATTCTCAACTTTGGCTTTCTAGTCATCAATTTTTACTAATAAATCTTGATTGCATGTTCAATTAATTTCAGACTGCAAAAACTGGTTGAAATATTCAGTTCCTTTCTCTCTAGGTTAGTTCCTGGTACATATATTTTAATTATAGTTGTGAGACAATATTCCAAAATCCTTGTCTCCAAGGAGCAGCCTGGTTTCACCCTCTCCAGGACAGACTTGTTTGTTCTCTTGGCAGTCCACGATATGTTCAGTATTCTTCTCCAGCATCACAACTCAAAGGCATTGATGCTTCTGTCATTCTTAGTCCAACTTTCTGATGCATATCAAGTAATTGAGAAATCTATGGCATGGATCAGACACACCTTAGTCTTTAGCACTCTGGAGAGGTCCCTGACAGAGACTTTCCCAAAGCAACTCATCTTTTGATTTAATAACTCCTGGTGCCAAAGGTGTTGATTGAGTATGCAAACAAGATGAAATTGTTGACAACTTCAAGCTTCTCTCTGTCTATCATGATGCTGTCAATTGGCCCAGTAGTGAGTATCTTGCTTTCTTGATGTTTAGATGCAACTCATATTGCAGACTGCCATCTCGGACCTGCAAATTAAGGTTCCTATTTTAGATCTTTAGTTCCAGTAATAACCATTGAAGAACCTTAGATTTTTGCCTTACTTTCCTTGTACTTTTGCTTTCCTCTGTGGAAATGGACATAATTACAACTGGCTAGACCTCCAACATTTATTATGAAGATTACTGAGATAACATCTTAAAATTGTATAGAAATGAAGTTATACATATACAGGGGAAGGTGTTATTATTCCTAGTAATAAACGTGGTTTCAAATGACAGCTTTCAAAGATCTGAAATCATGATTAGAACCTCACTTCTCTACCCTTGTTATAACTCTTCCTTACAGGTGTATAGACCTCCAAAGCAACACAATGGAGACAAGCACACATGGATGTATATTGTACCACCTCTTTAGCAACGTGTATGATCTTTTTTTCTCTCAAATATTTATTGGTGTTTTTTGTTTTTTGTTTGTTTTTTCAAATATTTATTGTAGTTTGATGGAAAGTTACAAAGAAAATTAATTTTTCACTCAACCATGCATGCATATTTTGCTCTCTATTGTTGTAAGCCATTGAGTCTCATGTGACTTATAGTGAACCTATGTACAACAGTTATGAACCCTGCTCTATCTTGTGCCAATCTTATTATTTATGACACATCTACCTCCTTTATCCTACTCACCGAATCAGTCCACCTCATCAAGTGTCTTGCTCTTTTGCACTGTACCTCTATCCTCTCAAGCATGACGTCCCTCTCCAAGGACTGGTCACTTCTTACGTACAACATGCCTGAAGTATGTCAGATGAATCTTCATCTAAAAACTCAAACAAAATTACACTTTCCCCATTTCCTATACTTCTAAGTCCTACTAATATACAAATCTTTGGTGTGTCTTCCTTTTTCTTGGTAATACATTTCTGATCATTCCATTACTGTGTATGGCCTTTCACTTAACCCATCTCAATTTATGTCCTTATCTATGTATTAAATTTTACTCCCCTCTTTCTCCTTTCCCATCTTTGGTAACCATGCAAGAATGATTCTATCAGTGTGTAAATTTTTCTTTAACTTTAAATAATAATAGTCTTGTACAATATCTTTCCTTTTGTGACTAGATTATTTGATTCAGGATAATATCTTCTAGATGCATCCAAGCAGTATTTCACCAATCCTTAGTTAGTTGATTGATGGACTTTTGATCTATTGATGGGCATGTGGATTGTTTTATCTCTTTACTATTCTAAAGAAAAGTATAATAAACATGGGTATGCACATGTCTATTCATGTTATAACTTCTGCTCCTTTGTTGTTGTTGTTGTTAAGTGCCTTCGAGTAGAATATGACCTATAGAGACCCTATGAATAACAGATTCGAACCTTGTCCTATCTTGAGCTATCTCACACCTCCTGACACACTAGAGCCCATTGCAGCTGTCACCGTGTGAATCCATCTGGTCAAGGGTCATCCTCTCCTTGCTGATCCTTTCTAAGTATCATATCCATCTCCAAGGAATAACCCCTCCTAACAACATGCTTGAATATGTGAGGTGTAGCCTCATCATCTTTGCCTCCAAAGATCAATCTGGCTCTACCCTTCCCAAGACATATTAGTTTTGGTTTTTGGCAGTCCATGGGATGTTCAGTGCTCTTCTCCAACACCACAGCTCAAAAGCATCAATTTTTCTTCGGTAATACTTATTTATTGTCCAGGTCTTAGATGCATAGCAAGTGATCAGAAATATCAGGGCCTCAATCATATGCACCTTAGTCCTCAAAGTGACATCATTACTCTTCAATAATTTGGAGTTGTCTCTAACTGCAGATGTTCCCAATGTAATATGTCCCCTGATTTCCTGATGGCTGGTAAAAGGGTGTTAATTGTGGATCCAAGTAAGATGAAGTTGCTGATAATTTCAATATTTTCTTATCAAGATGTCCAAAAGTCTAGTGATAAGAATCTTTATCTTCTTGACATTTAGATGCAATTCATATTGAAGGCTGTATTCTTTGATCCTCTGCAACAAATACTTCAAGTTCTCTTTACTTTCAGCAAGCAAGATTGTATCATCTGCACAACACAGGTTACTGATGAGTCTTCCTCCAATCCTGAAGTCATAATCCTCTTCAAAGAGTGCAGCTTCTTGAATAATTTGCTGAGCATGCAGATTGAATAGGTATGTAGAAAGAATACAACCTAGATGCACTCCCTTCCTAATTTTAAATTTTCATTTTAAATTCCTAATTTCAAACCATGTAGTGTTCTAAGGGCTACAAGGAGAACAAACTGTCTCATGTGTGAGAAGGTGAAACCAGCCTGCTCCTTGGAGGCAAGGATTCTGAAGCTCTGTCTGACAGACTTTGAGACTATTGCTAGGAGGGACCAGTCCTTGGAGAGGGACATCATGGTTGGGAGATTGGAGGGACAGCAAAGAGAAGAAAACCTTAAATGAAATGGATAGACTCAGTGACTGATGTAATGGGGGTGGGGGTGTCAGAGATGATAAAATTAGCACAAGATAGAGTAGGATTTGGAGCTGTTGTACATAGAGTCACTATGAGTCACAAGTCACTTGACAGCACTAAACAACAACAGTGTTCCCTTGTTCTGTTCACACAATAACCTCCTGGCCTAAGTATAGGTTTCACATGAAGCACAATTAAGTGCTCTGGGATTGCCATTTGTCCCAAAGTTAGCCATAACTTGTTATGATCCACACAGTTAAAACCTTCTGCATAATCAATAAAGTATAAATAGACATTCTTGTAATATTCTTTATTTTCAGCCAGGATCCATCTGACATCAGCAATAATGTTCCTGGTGCCACAGCCTCTTCTAAATCTTTCTTGAGCTCTGGAAAGCAGAAGTTCAATCTTGTTCCTTTAGGGTATATACACTTAATAGATCAAGTGGCTTTTCTCTTTCTAACTTTCTAAAGAAGCGCCAGGAAGTTCTGGTGGTCTAGTGCATAATGGCAGAGTTGTACTGCCAAATCAAAGAGAGGTGGTTTAAATCCACCAGCTACTCCAAGGGAAATAGATGCACAATCTCCTCCTGTGAAATTTACAACTTCTGAAAACCCCCTGAAAGTCAACTTTGAGTTGATTTGGATTCAATGGTACATAACAACAAAAACAGCACCAAACTGTGTTCCATAGTGGTTTAACCATATTCATTCCTACCAACAGTTCAGGAGTATTCTGATCTACTCACACCTTCATCAGTATTTATTGTTTCTTGTATTCTTGACTTTTACCACTGTTCTTGGGAGGAGATAACACTCATTTTAGTTTTAATTTGCATCTGTCTAGTAGATAATAATCATAAGCATTTCTTCATGTGTTTTCAGCGATCTGAGTGTCTTCCTTGATGGAGTGTCTTTTCATAGACTGTATGATCTTTAGGAGCCGTTATCTCCTGATTTTAACCTTGCTCATCTATTGTTTCCCTACTTGTCTACCTTGGGGACATTTAATCACCTTTTAAAAGCTATCTTCACAACACCACTCTTATAAAGAAAGACTGATACAGAAGGTGAGAGGGAGAATAGAAGGAGTGGATAGATATTGAACACTGCATTGGAATAGATGAGGAGGGAAAACTGTTTAAAAGGAATATATGAGTAGGCATTATATGCATGTCAACAATTCAAAGTAAGAGATGCATTGCAAAATAGACTGGGAGAGAGGAAATGTTGGGGGAAAGAGGAAATTGTGCAACAAAGAAGGATATTTTTTAAAAAATAAATGAACTAGAGGAGCTGGAAGAGAGACTGAGGGAAATATGCAACAATTAATGAATGAAAATTCAACTGTTCTGTAAACTTTCTTTAAAATCACAGTAAAATTTTTTTAAAAGGCATCTAGAGTGACTAGAGAGAATGTGGTTAGGAAAAGAAAAGAAGTTGCACACACTTCGTTGAAGAGAAATGGCATCAGTTGGGAAAACTGGTTATAAGCATCATCACTGGTCATGAAGAACATTAATAGACTTTAGGAGACATGGGAAAAACTCAAATGAGAGACTCTCCCAGGCTGGATGTTACTAGAGAGAGCACATTGAGGTGCTAAGAGGGAGCTGCATGTGTCTGTCCTGCAGATAATCCATGTCACTTGAGATATGGTCAGAGCACTGACCACCAAGGACAATAATAGATTTTAAGAAAAGCAGGCTGCATTAAAGCAAAATTCTCACAGGGATGTGCTGCAGACCAGAGAGGACTTGAAAGGCTATAGGAAAAGAGAAATTTCCCATTGCCCAGGGCAAGAAGAAAGGACCTGCAATAGAGTGAGGAGCCTTATCCCCTAAAAGGAACACTTCAAGCCTGTATCAAATCAATAGCTTCATAAAGATAAAGAACTATCAACAACCTATGCAGCCAAACATAAATAGCCTAACATAAACCAAGAAAAATATCATATAATGTTAAGAAAGCAACAGACAGCATCAAACATAGTGAAAAAGCGAAACAAGCCTTCTCCTAAAAAAGCAGAATATACTGTAGACCAATGAATACTCCAGAGACAGAAAGATAGAAAAAAAAAATATATTGACATGGAGTTAGTTATATGAACAGCTACTGAAGAAGAATGACAGAAGAAGAATCTATGCCTTTGAGTTGTGGTGCTGGAGAACATTCTTGAATATACCAGGGACTGCCAAGAAAACAAACAGATCTATCTTGGAGAAGATGAAACCAAGATTCTCCTTGGAAGCAAGAATTTTGAAACTCTGTCTCACATACTTTGGGCACATGGCCAGGAGGGATTAATCCTTGGAGAAGGATATAATGCTTGGAATGGTGGAGGGACAGCACAAGAGAGACCCTGGATGAGATGGACTGACACAGTAACTAGGATAATGGGAATAGGTGTGTCAGAAACAGTGAGACTGGCTCAAAATAGGGCAGAGTTCAGAGCTATTATAAATGAGGTCACTATGAGACATAAGCAACTCAATAGCACATGACAACAATAACTGAACAAGCCACAAATAATAAAAGAAAGAATGTAGTTTTTGTTATGTGCAGTTGCATCGCCTGTGACTCATATTGACCCTATGTACAACAGCTCTAAAGCCTGCCTGAGCCGATCGCTCTGATTCCAACACACCTATCCTCATTTCCCAAGTTACTGTATTAATCCATCTCATCCGGGGTCTCCCTCTCCTGTGCTGTCAGTAACCCCTTAAAGCATAATGTCCTTCTCCAAGGATAAGTACCTCCTGACCACATGCCCATAGTATGTGAGACAGAGCTTCAAAATCCTAGCCTCCAAGGAGAAACTTGGTTTCGCCCTCTCCAAGACGGATCTATCTGTTTTCTTGGCAGTCCATAGTATATTCAAGACTCTTCTCCAGCACCACAACTCAAAGACATCAATTTTTCTTCTGTCATCCTTAATCATTGTCCTGCTCTCTGATGTGCAGCAAGTAATTATGAAGGTCATGGCCTGGATCAGGCACACCTTAGTCTCTAGAAAGAATGAATGGAAGCCAAAAATAAAGTGAATATCCCAGAGACAGGAAGCCAGAAGAAACATATAGATGTAGAGTTATATGAACAGCTACTGAACAAGGTACAATAATGGAAGTATTGAAGCCATAAATAGAGTGAATATCCCAAAGACAAGGAGCCAGAGGAAATACGTCAATGTAGAGGAACAAGAATGACTATTTAATAAATTGGAAGAAATAGAAGAAAGAATTGAAAGCATAAATAGTCATAAGGGTTTTTCATAAAAATCACAAAATTGAGAAGTTATAATCAACACAATGATGAAAATAAAAGAAATACATGAAAACATAAATTGAATATTAAAATTGCAGTGACAGAAGTTTCCAACATGCAGGAGAGTCAACAAAGTGGAACAGAAGAGATGGAACAGAGAGTAACCAAACTGGAAAACAAAAATCTCAATGGGAGAATGTTAGGAGAAAATTTAGAGGGGAGATAAAAGGAATATGAGGAAAATATTAGAATCATGAAGAATGACTTAAAAATGGACAATGATTGGAATTCTGGAACACAAAGAGGGCAGGGAAAGTACTGGGAAAATTGTGGAACAGGTACAAAAGAAAACTTCTCGGATATGAAGAATGCAGAAATGCATGTTCAAGAAGTGCAGCAAATCCCAAACAGACTAAACCCCAGAAGAAAAACATTAAGACATACCATAGTAAAATTCTCCAAAATAAAAGATAAGGACAGAATGCACATGAAAATAAAAAGTCACCTTCAAAGGAAAACAATTAGGTCAAATTCTAATTTTTTAGCAGAAACTTGAGAGCAAGAAGACAATAGGATGACATACACAGAAGGCTGAAAGAAAACAATTGCCAGCCAAGAATCTGTACCCAGCAAAGCTTTCCATCAGAGATGAAGGAGAAATTAGGTCTTTGTCAGAAAAGTAGGAACTTAAGGAATTAGTGAAAACAGACCAACTCTATAAGAAATTCTAAGGGAAGTCCTTTACACAAAGACACCAAAGGAAAGTGGATGGACCATAGTAATCAGAAATGACAGAAAACACAGCCAAAGAGCGGCAATAAAACCTGGCCTGTCAATAACAACATTTAATATGAATGAAATAAACGTGCCAATTAAGAGAAAAAGAGTAGTAGAATGGATAAAAAAGAATGCCTATCAATATGTTGCCTACAAGAGATGTACCTAAGAAACGAGGAAAAAGAAAGACTAAAAATCAAAGGCAGGAAAAAATACCAAGCAAATGACATCTGCAAAAAAGCAGAAGTGGTAATAATAATCTCTGAGAAAATAGACTTCAAGGTGAAAACTACCATAAAAGATAAAGAATAGGATTATATAATGATGAAAGTCACACTAGATTAAGGTGATATAACTTGATCAACATCTATGCACCAAATTGTAGACTTGCAAAACACATAAAATAATCATTAATAGATTTGAAGAAAGAAATAGACAGTACCACAATAGTGGTGGGAGACTTTAGCACACTATTCTCACCAAAGGATAGGTGAATTCAAAAGAAATTTATTTAACATAGATGCAGAAGATGTAAACTATACAGTTAGCCAACTCAACTTTATGGATGTATTTAGGGTACCACACTCAACTAAAACTCAATTCACTTTTTTTTCAAATGCACATGGTACATTCTCCAGAATTGATCACCTATCAGGACACAAAGCAAACCTCAAAAAATTAAAAAACATTTAAATAGTACAAAATATCATCTCAGACCACAATCCCATCAAAGTAGAAATTAACAACAAGAATGTAAAGGACAAAAACCACCATGGAAGCTAAATAACACCCTGCTAGAACATTATTGGGTTATATTGTTGTTACATGCCATCTAGTCTCCTGTGACTCATAGTGATCACATGTACAACAGCTCTGAAGCCCGCCCTGTCCCCAGCCAGTCTCACTGACTCCAACACACCACCACAGCCCCAATTACTGTATCAATCCATCTCATCTGGGGCCTTCCTCTTCCTCCACCCTTCTAAGGATGAAATCCCTTTCCAATGATCAATGTCTCCTGGCCAAGTGCTCAAGAATGTAATACTGAGCTTCAAAATCCTATCCTCCAAGGAGAAACTTGGTTCACAGATCTATCTTGGCAGTCCATGGTATGTTCAAGATTCTTCTCCAACATCGTAATTCAAAGGCATCAATTCTTCTTCTGTAATTTTAGTCACTGTCTAGCTCTCTGATGCATCGCAAGTAATTGCAAAGACAATGGCCTGGATATTATAGAAGAAATAAAAAAAAATATAAGCAAGTTGCTAAAAGCAAATGAAAAAAATATAACATATCAAAACCTTTGGAATACAGCTATGGAAGTCCTCAGGGAGCTGTTCATAGAAATAGACAAATACATTAAAAAAGGAAGGAAGAAGCAATATTAGTGACCTAATTCAACACCTTCACCAAATGGGAAAAAGAATACCAATTAAATCCAACAGCCACCAGAATAAAGAATATTATAAGGACAAAACAGAAATCAATGAGATAGAAAATAGAAAAATAATTGAAACCATCAACAAGACCAGGAGCTGGTTCTTTGAAACAGTCAATAAAATAGATAAACACTGGCAAACTTAACAAAGAAAAAGAAAGATACAAATAACTCAAAGAAGAAATTAAAAGATAACATCACAAAAAGCTCAGCTGAAAATAAATAGATAATAACAGAATATTATTAAAAGCTATATTCTGACCAATTTAAAAGCCTTGAGGAAATGGACAAACTCCCTGAAACTCACACCTTATCTAGATTGACATGGTCAGATGTAGAACTCTTGAGGGATAAATGGATCTTCTAAGAATCAAATCTATATGCACATAAAAAAATTAAAAAACTTCTCCAAGAGGGAAAAAAAGAAACCCACAGACTGTAAAACAATATTTGACAGTGATATATTTGATAAGGGACTCACATCTAAAATTTACAGAATATTCCAGCACTTCAATAAGAAAAAGGTAGACTACTTAATTGCAAAATGGGCACAAGATATGAATAGACACTTTATCTAAGAAGAAATTCAGATGATAAACAAATACATGAAGAAATGTTCAAAATCTCTAGCTAGCAGAGAGATGAAAATCAAAACAACTGTGAGATATCTTTTTACTCCAGCAACAATAAAAGTTCAATACTTTGGGCATGGAACCAGTCCCTGGAGAGGGACATCATGCTTGAGAAGGTTAATGTAAAGTGCAGAGATGGAAGACCTTTGATGAGATGGATTGACTCAGTTACAGGGGTCGTGGGGGTAGGTGTGTCAGAGACCATAACATTGGTTGAGGATAGAGCAGGGTTCATAGCTGTTGTACATAGGGTCGCTATGAGTTGCAATCAATTTGACAGCATGTAACAACAACAACGACAACAACAGAGGGCAGCAAATAACAAATGGTGGTCAGGGTGTAGAGCAATTGGAACTCTTATTCACTGTGTGGTAATGCAAAATGGTATAACCATTTTGGAAGGCTTTCTGGTGATTTTTTAAAAAAAGTTAGCAATAGAGATACCATTTGGCCCAGCCATTCCACTACTGGAAATATACCCTAAAGCAGCAGAGACATGACTCAAACAGATGTGTCTACACCCAGGTTCACTGCTATATTATTTACAATAGCAAAGAGATGGAAGCATGTCACGTGCCCATCAACAAACGAATAGATAGAAAAACTGTACATTCACACAATACAAAGTTCTATGACAATGAAAAACAAGGAACTCATAAAACACTACATAACATGATGAGCCTGGAAGACATTATGCTGAGTGAAATAGCTCAATCACAAAAGTATAAATACTGTATAACACCACTATTTCAAAATAGGACTGACATGGGTGGACTGGGGAGGGAATAGGAAAAGAGTGGTGAGATAATGAACACTACAGTAGAACAGAAGAGAGGAAGAGCTATCTGAAAGGAATAGATGACTAGGTATTGTATATATGACATCAATCTAGAACAAAAGGTGCATTGCAAAGTAGAGTAGGACAGGAAGGGAGGAAGGGAGCGGGAGGAGAATGTGCAACCCTGAATGAATGAAACCCCAACCTTTTTTGTAATCCTTCCTTAAAACCACAATTTAAAAATATTAAAATTATTCCCCTTGTGAACAGGGGTCTGAGAAGGACACCCACTATCACCACTCCTGTTCAATATTGTATTGGAAGTACTTACTAGAGCAAATAGACAGTAGAAGGAAATAAGTGGCATCCAGATCAGCAAAGAGGTGGTAAAAATGTTGCTTTATGCAGATGGTCTGGTAGCATACAAAGAAAACTGAAAAGACTTAAAAAAAACCAAACCTATTAGACCTAGTAAACCAATTTAATAGAATGGCAGGGTATATGATCAATATAAAATAATCAGTGAGATTTCTCTACAGTAACAACACCCTGTGTTATGGCAGGTGACACAGTCCTGCTTGCTGAAACTGAGGAGGACCTGAAACACTTGCTGTAAAAGGTCAAGGACAGCAGCCTTCAACATGGATTGAGGCTCAACATCAAGAAAACAAAGATTCTTACCACTGAACCAATAGGCATCATCATGGTAGATGGTGAAGAGATTGAGATTATTAACAGCTTCAGCTTGCTTTGGTCCACAATCAACACTCTTAGAATCAGCAGCCAGGAAATCAAAAGACTAATTGCATTGGGAAAGTCTGCTGTCAGGGACCTCTCCAGAGTACTGAAGAGCAACGATGTTAGTCTGGAGGCTGAGGTGTGCCTGACCAGGCCATGGTCTTCGTGATTACTTGATATGCATCAGAAAGCTGGACAATGACTAGAGAGGATAGTAGAATTGATGCCTTTGAGCTGTGGTTCTGAAGAAGAGTATTGAATAATTAAAAAAAAAATACAGCAAAGGGATATAAACACTCTGGAAGGCAGTTTTGTTCTTCCTCAAAAAGCTAAACATAGAAATTCCATATGATGTAGCTATTCTACTGCTTAGAATATACCCCAAAAGAATGAGAACTGAGGCAAAAATGGAGACTTGTGCATCAAAGTTCATAGCAGCATTATTCACTATAGCAAGAACATGGAAACAGCCCAAACGTCCAACCACAATAAAATAGACTGAGAAATTATGATACATTCACATGATGGAATACTACGCAGCACCCAGGAGCAATGATTTTGTAAATTGCTACCTAACTTGAGGACTGGAGAACAAGTTGTAGAACAAGTATGAGGATCAAAGGGAGGGTAAGGTGGGAGAAGAGGGGTGAGGATGGGCAATGGGCCAGGAGTTAATCATAGGGTCACACAATCTGATGGGTGGAGAAGGGAGAGAAGAAAATGGGAAAGAAAATGTGAAAAACAATGTATACGAACTTTGTAAATTAAAAAAAAAAACACAGCAGAGGAAACTAAGAAACAATACTATTTATAATGTTGTTGTTGCTGTTGTTATGTGCCATCAAGTTGCCTGCAACTCATAGTGATTCTATGTACAGCAGCTCTGAAGCCTGGCCTGTTCTAAGCCAGTCTCATTGATTCTAATACACTTACCTCCATTGCTCCAGTCACTGTATTAATCCATCTCATCTGAGTCTTCCTCTCCTGCATTGTCCCTCCACCCTTCCGACCATGACGTCCTTCTCTAAGGAGAGGTCCCTCCGAGCTACATGCCCAATATATGAGACAGAGCTTCAAAATTCTAGCCTCCAATAAGAAACCTGGTTTTGCTCTCTCCAAGATAGATCTATTTGTTTTCTTAGTGGTCCACAGAATGTTCAAGATTCTTCCCAGCACCACAACTCAAAGGCATCAAATTATCTTCTGTCATCCTTAGTCATTGTCCAACTCTCTGATGATAGCTAATACGATAATAACTCTAGTTCAAAAGGGTATTATTATAACCATCTTGCAGATGCATGAAGGCACAATCAATTAACTAGCTCAGTTACATAGATATTAAGTGACAAATACAGTGTTTAGTTCCAAAGATGCCAAAGTCTAGAAACCTTGCTCTAAATCACTATACAATGTTTCTGTGAAATGGAGCCAGAGAATGAAAAAGAATTTTGTATATCAAGCAAAAGAGAGCATCTCATATCAGATGTGAGATCTCCTCTGTGTCTCTCATGTTGTGATAAGAATTTTTTTTCCTATCAGTTCTTCCTTCTCAATAGCTCATCAAGGTCACATATGGTAGGACCCATTTCTTAAATGTGCCTGTACACTTATATGAAATGAAGTTACATTTTGTCTACTTAAGTTGACAGTTCGAATCTGTGAAGTTGTTTTTTTGAAAAAGATGAAGCAGTCTCCTATAAAGATTTATGTTGTTGTTGTATACCATTGAGTCAGAACAAACCCTTAGCTGACTCTCTGGTGTGTTTTCAGAGGCACAGGGCGAGATTACTCAACCTTCTCCTGTGGAGCAACTGACGGATTAAACCCACATGCCTTTGGGATTGCAGCGCAGCTTCTTACCACTAGGCCACCAAAGCTCCATTTAAAGATGTATGGCCTCAGAAATATGATAGAGGGCTTGAAATTGATTCAACAGTAGTGGATTTTGCTAAGGTTTAGTACAAGAAAATTTAGGAACTTGGCTGAAACCTGTCCACCATAGATGACTCTGCCAGTATTTGAAATACCAGTGGCCTAGCTTTCAGAATTACTGAAACAGGCAAGTCATTTCATTACAGAAAAATAACTGGCAAGTGCTATACGTATATGAGCAAACTAAACACAAGCAAGCACACACATACAGAATCTAAATGTAAATATCATAAAACAATAAGCATTGAATGGGAAATAGAAAACAAACTGTCTGACCTGGGACAGTGCATCTGCCAGCCCAATAGAAGGTTAGAATTTGGATGCCCAGTTAGGTCAGAACAGTCCAGTCTCCTTTTCTGAACAGTCACTGAAGCCCAAGATGTAATCAAGGTCACACCTCCTTTGGTGTAGGGTGTGCTGAGAGTGTGTCAAGGGGTGGGACATCCATCCTGGGACACAGTTCCTGCTAGTCTCAGAGACACCTCGATTAGTCAACCTAGCTAGAGATGATGTCTTTGACAGTTGTGGTATCAAAGGTTTATTGTTCAAAATGGCTTTCCTAGCTACGGATTGTGACTTTCACAAGAACAGGAAAGTAGTGTATAAAGTAATGATTATGGCATTGGTCCGTTTTTCCCATTCCACTATGAAAAATTGATTCTATTTAGCAGCAATAATGGGAATAGCTCCACCAGTAAGGAGGAGGAAGCAAAGAGTGTGGCGCATGCTCTTCAGAGGTAAAGATTTCTGAGCCAGTCAGACTGGGATCTACACAAGAGCAGAAGCACGCAGAGCAGAGAATGAGAGGCAAACACCACCATATTTGGCTCTCAAGTCACATGGACAACTTGTTCAAGATGCTACCTACACGATTCAGTCTATATCCTGAGCAAATCATTCAAGAAACTAGACTATATGAAGAAGAATGTGACATCAGGATTAGAGGAAGATTCACCAACAACCTGTGTTATAGAGCTGACACAACCCTGCTTGCAAGAAGTGAAGAGGACTAGAAGTATTTACTGCGTGTGATCAAAGACTACAGCCTATAACATGGATTATATCTCAACATCAGGAAAACAGAAATCTTCATCACAGAACGAATAGGCAATATGATAGATGAAGACAAGATTAAAATTGCCCATGATTTTATTTTCTTTGGCTCCACTATCAACATTCACAGTTAGAGCAGTCAAGAAATCAAAAGACATATGGCAGTGAGTAAATTGCTTGACGTCAGAGACCTTTTAAAGGGTTAAAGATAAAGCATGTCAATTCAAAGAGCAAGGTGCACCTGATACAAGCCATGGTATTTTCACTTGCTTCTTATGTATATGAAAGTTGGACAATGATATGGATGATAGAAGAATTGAAGCCATTGGATTGGGATATTGGAGAAGAGAACTGAATATTCTGTGGACTGCCAAAAGAACAAATAAGTGTCTATCTTGGAGGAAGTATACAACCAACATGCTCCTGAGAAGCAAGGATGGTGAAAGTTGTTCTCACATACTGTGGGCATGCTTCCTTGGGGTGGGGGGAGATAGCATTCTAGGAAAGGTCACAGAAAGAGAGAAATAACCTCAATGAGATGAATTGGCTCAATGACTGTAACAAAGGGCACAGGCATATCAGAGATTGCAAGGATGGAGCAGAATAGGACAAGTTTCAGTTCTGTTGTTCATAGTGTTGCTGTGAGTTATATTTGACTTGATGGCACCTAAAAAGACCAACAGTACAAGAAAAGGACTTCTTTAAAAAATACTGATTTATTTACAAAGTCCAAATACATTGTTTTGCACACAAGATCATCCCCATCCCCTTCACCTCCCACACACATCAAATTGTGAGACCCTAGGATTAACACCTTCCTTCCTCGCCCATCATCACCTTTCTGGATTTAAGCCTTATAAATAACTTAGTAGTTGCATATGCCACAAATGAAGGTGTTTGTGATAAAGAATTTGTCGAAAATTGAGGCTGATTGACTTCTAAATTAATGCTGACTTAGCATTAAAGTGTATGAATGAGTTGTCCCTAAGTTAACCCTATATTTGCAACCTGGAGATTTCTTGCGTAACCTTCCTGAGAACAAGATCTCTATCTACCTTTTTCACATTTGGATTCAAGCACTCAAAAGATAAGGTAAACATGTCGTTATTTATGAAATTAAATAAATCAATAAATATCTCAATATCAGATTTCTCTAGAACTGGGAAATTTTACCTTCATAAATTATTATATTACTATAATAGTATTTCTAGAACTCAAATTCTTTGTCGAAGAGTTTCTTTACTGCAATTTTATGTAAGAATAAAACCGCAAAACATACAAAAGGATCATTTCAGTAATCAGTGTTTGCAGATTGGCTAAACCAAAATTAATTTTGTGAGTGTCTTTTGTTACTAAGTGTATTTCAAGAACGTCTTCAACACTTTCTGGAATTATGTTTAATAATTACGGTCCTGAGTGACTTGAAAATTGATCTTCAGGTTGGTAAAACCTGGTAATCTAATTCCAAAAGACTGCAGGCATAGAGAACCCTTTGAACACTAGAGCCATATGCCTCCACTCTGACACATGTGGGGTTACCATAAATTGCAATAGACTAGATGAAAAGTGTATTCTTCATTTGCTGCCGCTGTACGTGAAGAAGAGTAGCTCTCGTGGTATAGTCTGTAAGGAATTGCATTGATCATCCAAAAGCTGCAGCCCTACAGTTCAAATCCACCATCAGCTCCATGGGAGTAAAAGACATTATTCTTGTGTGATTAACAGCCTCAGAAATTCAACATAGGAAGGGCCAACTATGAGTAGGTTTCAACTCCACTGAAATAAACTGATATTATTGAGGTCTGGGTTTTTTTTTTTGGTTTTTTTTTTTGCTATAATGCATGCTGCTGTTGTTATTTTAAGTTCCATCAAATTGAGTACAACTCATAGCCACCCTCTGAACAATACTTGTACCATCCTGTGCCAGTCTTATCATCTGATACTTGATCCCTTTGCTGCAGCCACTGTGTCAACGTATCTCTTTAAGGTTAAAATTCTTTCTCTCTTTCATTGACAAAACATGATGTCCCTTTCCTAGCAACATGCCCAAAGCATGTGAGAAAAAGCTTCACTATCCTTGCAAGACACGTGTATTTGTTCTTTTGGCAGTCCATGGGATGGAACACTCAGCATTCTTCTCTAAAACCACAACTCAAAGGCATTGATCCTTCTTCTGTTCTTTTTACTAATTTCCTAGGTCTTAGAGGCATAGCAGGTAATTGAAAAGACCATGACTTGAAACAGGCACACCTTAGTCTTTACCCTGACATCATTACTCTTTAGAACTTTTGAGAAGCCCTGGAAAAGCAGACTCTTTCAGTGAAGACATCTTTTGATTTCTTGACTGCTAGTACTGATGATTTTGGTTTTGGATCCAAGTAAGATGAAATCATTAACAACTTCAATCTTTTTCCCATCTATCATGATACTCTCCAGGGTACTGAAAAGCAATGGTGTCACTCTGGAGACTAAGGTGAAACTGATATAGGCTATGGTCTTTGCAATCACTTGTTATGCATCAGAGAGTTGGACAATGACTAAGGAGGATAGAGGGAGAATTGATGCCTTTGAGCTGTGGTGCTGGAGGAGAGTATAGAATGTACCATGGACTGCCAAGAAAACAAACACATTCATCCTGGAGAGGGTTAAACCAGGTTGCTCCTTGGAGGCAAGGATTCTGAGGCTTCGTCTGACATACTTTGGACATGTAAGAAGGAAGAGGTCTTTGGAGATGGACATCATGCTTGCGAAGGTGGAGGGAAAGCGCAGAAGGGGAAGACCCTCTATGAGGTGGATTAATTCAGTGACTGGAGTAATCGGGATGGGTGTGTCAAAAGCAGTGCGATTGGCACAGGATAGAGCAGGGTTTAGGGCTGTGGGACATAGGGTCGCTATGAGTCACAAACGACTAGACGACACATAAAAATAACAACAATCATGATACTCAATTTAAATCACGCAGTTCATACAACAGCCTCCTGATTCAGGTATAGGTTTAACATGAGCCAAATTTAGTGTTCTGGGATTCTCATTCTTCTCAATGTCAGTCACAGCTTTTTATAGTCTATGCAGTTGAATGCCTTTGCATAGTCAATAAAGCACAAGTAGACATTCTTCTGGTATTCCTTACTTTCAGCCAGGATCCATCTGACATCAACAATGATGTCCCTGGTGCCATGGTCTCTTCTAAATATTATTTTTAAACTTCTGGAAGTTCCCTATATAACAGAACAGGGGAACACTGCTAGGTTTAAAATTGAGAAGGGAGTGCATCTGGGTTGTATTCACTCTCCATACTTATTCAATCTGTGTGCTGAGCAAATTATCTATGAAGCTGGAATCTATGAAGAGGAGTGTGATGATACAACCTTGCTCACTGAAAGTGAAGAGGACTTGAAGCACTTGTTGCAGAAGATCAAAGAACGCAGCCTTTGGTATGGATTGTATCTCAATGTCAAGAAAACAAAGATTTTTACCACTGGACCAATAGGTAGTGTTATGATAGATGGAGAGGAGATTAAAACTGTCAACAGCTTCATCTTGCTTGGATCTACCATTAACACCCTGGTACTAACAGTCAGGAAATAAGGAGATGCACTGCACTGAAAAAAGACCTACAATTAGGGACCTTTCCAAATTATTGAGTGGTAATGATGTCAGCTTGAGGACTAAGGTGCATCTGATTCATGCCATAGTTTTTCCTATCATGTGCTATGCATCTGAGAGCTGGACAACGAATAAGGATGACAGAAAAAGAATTGACAACATTGAGCTGTGGTGTTGGAGAAGAGCAGTGACTAACCCATGGTGGCCAAGACAATAAACAGATACATCTTGGAGAAGGTGCAGCTGGAGAGCTCTTTGGAGGGAAGAATGATGAAGCTTCACCTCACATACTTGGGTATGTTGCTAGAAGGGGAAATTCCTTAGAGAAGGACATGATGTTTGGGAAGGGTGGAGGGTCAGTAAAGGAGAGGAAGACCCTCAAGCAGGTGGATTGACACAGTGACTGCTACAGAGGGCTCTTGCATATCAGGAAGTATGAGGATGGTATAGGATAGAACAGTGTTCAGATCTTTTGTTCATAGGTCTCTATGAGTTGTACGTAACTTGATGGTGCCTAACAACAACATCATGATGCTGCCTACTTGCCCAGTGGTAAGGATCCAGGCCATGGTCTTCAAAATTACTTGCTATGCATCAGAAAGCTAGATAAGGGTGACAGAGGAAGAAATGATGCCTTTGAGTTGTGGTGCTGGAGAAGAACATTGAACCTCCAGGTGAACAAATAGGGCTGTCTTGACAAGTGTAAAACTAAATTTATCCTTGGAGGCAAAGATTTTGAAGCTCTGTCTCATATACTTTGGACATGTGGTTAGGAAGGACTAGTCCTTGGAAAATGACATAATGCTTGGAATGGTGGAGGACAGTACAGGAGAGGAAAACCCTGGACGAGATGGGTTCATATGGTAACTGGGTCAATGAGATTAGGTGTATTGGAGTCAGTGAGACTGAATCAGGATAGGGCAGGTTCAGCACTACTGTACATTGGTTCATTTGATCTTTTCAACAATTGCTTAAAATCCTCCTCACTTTTAGCAAGCACGGCTTTGTAATCTGTGTAACACAGATTGTTGATGAATCTTCCTCCTATTCTAATTCCAAATTCTTCTTCATAAAGTCCAGCCTCTTGAATAATTTGTTCAGCATACAAATTAAAGAGGTATGGAGAAAGGATATGACCTTAATGCATGCCTTTGTTGATTTGAGACAATAGCTTCTTGATCTAGGTACAAGTTTCATATAAGCACAGTTAAGTGTTCTGGAATTCCCATTCTCCTCAGTGTTAGCCATATTTGGTTTTTTAAATTATTTTTATTGGTTTGCACACAATCATTTGTATATATTGTATTTCATGTATGAACATTACGTTGTATATAGTCATTCATATACATTGTGGGTTTTAACATATTTTTATATTTATTTGCATACAAAATTTGTATACATTATGTTTCACACTTTCATTCACATTGTAATTCATACAATCATTCCCATACATTGTGTTTTATTTTAAAAAAATCACACTGATCTAAGCTCATCATTACCCCTCTGGTAATCTTGAGGTTCCCATTGAATCTTTCCCAGTTACTTCACTCCTGCCCTCTGCCCATTAAATTGTGAAAATTTGTCATTTCCTCCATGCCCACCCTCAGCCTCCCTGCTCCTTCCTCTTCCTGCCTTGGACTCTCATACACATTTTACTAATTATCCTTCTGTGTTTTGCAATAATGGTCTAATGCAGTATATGTCCTTAAGAGACTGAGATAGTTTACTCAGCATAATGCTCTCTAGTCTCTCCAGTGTTACGTGGTACTTTTCAAAACCATTGCACCAGAGTGGGGCATAGTACTGTATTGTGTGACTGTACCACAATTTCTCAATTTATTTGTTTGCCATTGGACATTTGAGCTGTTTCCATGTTCTTGTGATTGTGAGAAACGCAGCTATGAACATTAGTGTACAGATCTCCATTTGTGTCTCAGGTCTCATTAGCTTGAGGTATATTCCTTACAGTGTACAGCTGGGTCATATGGAATTTCTATGATCAGCTTTTTGAAAGTCAAGCTGCATTCCAGAGCAGTTGTACCATTTCACAATCCCACCAGTAGTGTATGGGGTTTCAAATCACTCTTCCAACATTTATTCCTTTTTTTCCTATTAAACTGCCACTGCTTCTGGGGTGAGATGTTATCTCATTGTGGTTTTGATTTGCCTCTCTCATATTGCCAGCGATTTTGAGTATTTCTCCATGGGTCTGTTGTCCACCCACATGGATTCAGCTGTGAAAAGTATTTCCATGGTTTTTGCCCATTTTGTAATTGGATTATCAGTCTTTTCTTGTGGTGGAGGCCTTGTAGTATTCTATAAACTTTTGTTATGAGACCCTTGTCTGAGATAGCATTTGTTCAGTAGTTTGCTTTGATCCACATAGTCAAATGCCTTCGCATAGTCAACAAAATCCAAATAGACATTCTTTTGATATTTACTTTTATATTAGTTATTATATCAGAGAGCTAGACAATAATTAATGATGACAAAAGAGCATACCTTGAACTGCCAAAAGAACAAACAGGTCTGTCCACTAGAGGGTAAAATCAGATTGCTCCTTGGAGGCAAGGATTTTGAGACTCTGTCTCACATGCTTTGAGCACGTTGCCAGGAAGGACCAGTCCTTGGAGAAGGACATCTTGTTTGGAAGGGTGGAGGATCAGTGCAGGAGAGGAAGATTTTGGATAAGATGAATTAACACACTGTAGCAATGTGGGGGTAGACTGTGAGATTGGCTCAGGGTAGGGAAGGGTTCAGAGCTATTGTTTATACGGTTACCGTGAGCCATAGATTACTTGGTGGCACATAACAACAACAACAACAACATAAACATATTAGTATATAAAGTTTGGGGAATCACATACCCTTATAGCTTCCTTCAGCTATGCAAAGTAGAAGTATTGTAAGTTCTTGAGTTTCTTAATTTGTGCCTTCATATAACTTTTCCTTTTTCCACGTTCAATATAGATGCTTCAAGCAGTTTTCTTTTATAATGAGCCTAGTGGTGCAGTGGTAAAATGAAGGACTCTTTACCGAAAGGTGGGTGAGTCAAAATCACCAGCTGCTTCTCAGGAGCAAGATGTGATTATCTGCTTCCATGAAGAGTGCAGCCTTTGAAACTATATACCATTTTATATAGGGAGCTCTGGTGGCCTAGTGTTAAGAAGCTGTGAGGCGATCCCAAAGGCATGTGGTTCAAACTTACCAGTTGTTGTGAAGGAAAAGGATGGACAATATCCTCTCAAGTGATTTTACTGCTTCTGAAAACTCACTGGAGAGAAGCTATGAGTCGGTTCCAATCTGACAGCACACAATATATTCTATATAGTTGCTGTAAGTTGAAATCTCGCAGAGGACACACAACAAGAAGCGGTTCTTTTTTTATCTGTTAGTGTTGTGTTTCCCATTTTATTCTGAAAACAATCTTTTCTGTTATGTATGCTGAAACTGAGGAGGACCCGAAGCGCTTGCTGCAGAAGATCAAGGACTACAGCCTCCTATATGGACTGAAGCTCAACATCAAGAAAACAAAGATTCTAACCAGTGGGCCAACTGGCAACATCAGTACGGATGGTGAAGAGATTGAGATAGTTAACAGTTTTAATTTTTTTGGCTCCACAGTCAACACTCTTGGTAACAGCATCCAGGAAATCAAGAGACAAGTTGCATTGGGAAAGTCAGCTGTGAGGGACCTCTCAAGAGTACTGAAGAGCAACAACGTCAGACTGGAGACTAAGGTGCACCTGATCCAGGCTATAGTCTTTGCAATTACGTGCTATGCATCAGAGAGTTGGACAGTGAATAGGGTTGATAGAAAGAGAATTGATGCCTTTGAGCTCTGGTGCTGGAGAAGAGTGTTGAATATACCATGGACTGCTAGGAGAGCAAACAGGTTTGTCCTGGAGAGGGTGAAGCCAGAATGTTCCCTGGAGTCAAGGATTCTGAAGCTTCGTCTGACATATTTTGGGCATGTTGCAAGAAGGGACTGGTCCTTGGAGAGGGACATCATGTTTGGCAGAGTGGAGGGACGGCGAAGGAGAGGAAGACCTTTGATGAGATGGATCGATTCTATGACTGGAGAGGTGGGAATAAGTGTGTTTGAGATGGCTAGGTTGGCACAGGATAGAAGAGTGTCTAGAGCTCTTGTACATAGGGTTGCTATGAGTCGCAAACGACTTGATGGCACATAACAACAACAACACATTCAAATGAATATATTAGAGTGTCTCAAAGTACACAGAAATTGCCTATATTCTTTTATCAACTTATTAAACACAAAGACTTTTGGTAAAGAACAGCCCAACCATAGGAGTTCACAGTCTAAATTAGATACATGTTAATTTACACACACTCATAGTATTTACTTTTTTAAAAAGAATATTTTTGTGAGAGAATAAATTTGTTTATTAAAAGTCATCTACTCTTCCAATCTTTGTTTAAAAATAAAATTTTTATTTTATACTGATTTACTTTCAAAGTTCATATACATTGTTTTTTGCACTGGATCTTTATCCCTTCCTTTATCCACCTTTCCCTCTACCCATCAAATTGTGCAACCTTATGATTAATAGACCCCACACCTCCTCCCCCCAGCCCCCCCACCATTCTCACCTTCCTGCTTAAGCCTTCCTTCTTTGGATCCTCCAATACATTCTATGATAATGATCTTATGCGATATTTGTCCTTATGGGACTGAGTTAGTTCACTTAACATAATGCTCTCCAGTCCCTCCCAAGTTAAGTAGTGGTGACCCTGGAGGACAGCATGGTGAGTGAAATATCTCAGTCACAAAAGGACAAATACTGCATAATGCCACTGTTATAAAACGGTACTGACATTGGGGTTGGGGGGAGAAACTAAGAAAAGAGGGGGTAAGTAATGTACACTGCATTGATATAGATGAGAAAAAGAACTGTTTAAAAGGAATATATGACTGGGTATTATTTACATGACAACAGTTCAACATAAGAGTTGCATAGCACAGTGGACTGGAAGGTGGGAGGAAATTGTACAACAATGAAAGGATTTTTTTTCAAAGAGAAAAGCAAACTTCGGGGTGGGGGGATGGGTAGGGAGGAAAATGTGCAACAATGAGTAAGTGGAAATCCAAGTTTTCTATGAACTTTGTTAAAATATCAATTAAAAGAAAAAAGAATCATTGCTCCAGTGTGCTGCATTGTTTCATATGAATGTACCATAATTTCTCAGTCCATTTCATTCTGGTGGATTCAATTTCATTGGGCTGTTTCTATGTTCTTGCGATGGTATACTATTATGACAACAAGTCTCCATTTGTGCCTCAGTCATCATTCTCTCTGGGTATATTCCAAGCAGTGGAATAGCTGGATCATACTGAATTTCTATGTTCAGATTTTTGAGGAAACACCAAACTGCCTTCTAGACCATAGTATACACTTGCATGTTAAAAGAACAGGGAAAGATTTAGGAAATCTTTAGCATCTTAGATAACTTATTTTTGCCCATCTCTTGAGGAGGTTAGTTTCTTTACTTTTTCTTGAACTACTTTGCCTCTAAATATTGAATTCTGTCAAAGATTCTGTGTGCTGTTTAACGCTGGGGTCAATTTGACAGGCATGTTTTCTCATATTCACATGTAATGCCAATGTCAAACATATATTGACTTAGTTGGGGAAAGAATTTTAAAAGTTGAAAGAAGAGAGTCTTGTTATGCTTAAGTTCTTAAATATTGGTAAGTTAATAATAAGCTGCTTTAATGGAGGTTATACTTCATGCTGAATTGCTTAGTGATAATTTGGGGCCAATGTGCAACAGCACTGTTGGAGTAAGGTTTAGGCTTTGGGCCTGAATCAGGGTTTACTTCTATGTCTCCTAAAATATGATTGACATTAGGTATGAGCCACTTTGCTTGCCATCAGGGCCTTTCTGAACCCCTTGGGCAGTCAAACACTAGAACTTGCTCCATTAATTCATTTACATACTTAAGAAAATGTGAGTTCCCATTCTGTATCTGGCTTATTGTCACATATTGCCTATTTATTTCAAGACCTCCATTCAGGTGTGTCTTGGTCTCCCTAGGCTCTGTTTTCATTGCTTCTCCTCAAGGGGAAGAGAAGCTTGTGACCGTACGATCATTGATGATGAAGTGTGGTGACAGCCAGTCAGATCTATTAGGCATGGCGATGGAAACTGGCAAAAAGAGAAGACCCTTTGTCTATCACTGCTCCAGACATCCTGATATACAATTTCAGAGGCTTAAACACTGGAAGCACTCCAATTCTCTGCTCTAGTCTCTATTAAGCCTGAGATAAAACAGGAGGTTGGTTGCTTCCATCAAATAGGCTACCTGCCATCAGAGGTCACAAGACAACTATTAAGTTTCTTACCTGCTATTCCAGGTTGTCTGGATTCAAAGAGACAATTTCTTAGGAGATTATAATTAAGTGCTATATAATTTTCTGTCTTTTTGTTTTGTGTTTGCTGTCTGGGAACAGAAAATATCCTTCCATAGAATGTGCCATGTTTACTGAGGGCCCAATTGACCACTTTGTGGTAGGCACTGTGCTAGGCATGGTGTACATTATTTTGCTTAATGTTGACAACAACTTATGAGCTCATTGAGATCATTACCTATTTTTAGTTATAGGAAAAGCAAGGCTCGAAAAATGGTAAATAATTTATCAATTTTACTTACACAATCTGTGAGACTGAAAGCTGGAATTGAATATGTCTCTAATGAATATGAAAAGTAGGAAGGGGATAAAATTTGGAGGGTGGATGGATGATGGTGTAAAAACAAAAAGAATCATAGGGTATTATTACACATTTTCTAGTAAATATCAAGTTGGAATATTAGTCATTTGAGTCCTGGGTTCAGAATTGTTTCCACCAAGGTGTGTATACAACCAAAGAGATTAGAAATTTGGATACAAAATAAGACAAAGGGTCCTATAGAAAAAGGAGAGATCATTCAGTTTGAATAAAGCATTTTTAAAATAAGCTGTGTTTAAAATACATATAATTTCTGCCTTTCTCTAAATAGACATAAAAATAAATCTATCTTTCTGTCTAGATATACAGTGATTTTACATATAAAAACATAAATCCTAGAGATTTATACATATATATGGAGAGAGAGAGAGAGAAGTGAGGCATGAATAATGGAGTGTGAATCCATAGTGCCTGCACACATGCACAAGCTCCAACTATAAGAAAATAGTAGCAGCCATGGAGCCACAGGGATGCCATTTATGGATAAAAGCTATTTATCAGAACAAGAAGCCTCAGAGTGAGATTATTACTCTTGTTATGTCCCTCTGGGAAGTAAATTAGGTGTTTAAAGCTGTGTATTCAATTCGTGTACATTTACTGCAATGGCAACAATGATAATTGTGCCCTTGGCTTCCAAAGAGGGTTTTCTCAACTCCAGGCACTGAGCTGTCCTTTGCAGAGTGCTGTGATGCGGTTTTGATGGAGACAAAGGCTATGTCACACTGCCTAAATTTTTAAAGAGCCTGAAAGCCAATTGAAGTGATAAAACACTAT
>NW_006399755.1:35253893-35317823 GCF_000299155.1 Elephantulus edwardii | reverse complement strand
ATATATATACATACACACAAACACACACACATATATACATATATATCATATAAATGATAAATATATATCACATATATAAACATATTTATACATACATACATACATATATATACACACACACATTTACATGCATTTAGGTACATATATAAGTACATTTGTTGGGAGAAAGATGGACAAGCTCTTAATTAATCTTAACTGTCTCTGAAAACCGACTGAAGGCTCAGCTATGGGTTTGTTCTGACTCAATGGTACACAGCAACATACGTGCATGTGTGTGTGTGTGTGTATACATACATACATTATGCAAAATATTGTCCAGTGTATAATAGTGCCTGAGAGAGATTAAAGGTTGACTCTTTGCCTAGTCATTGAAAATTGGAGGTTTACATCCACCCAGAAGTACCTTAGAAGAACGGCCTGGTGATGTGCTTATGTGAAGTTATGTACACTGGAAACTCTATGTGCATTTTTTAATAGTCTGTGCAATTTTACTCTGAAATATGTAGAGCTTGCATGAGTTGAAACTGACTCAAAGGCAAGTGATTAACTGATTTGGTATATGTATCATGTGTAATAAGAATCAGAAAATTTTGTATAATAGAAAAGGGAGTCACAATTGTTCTACCTATAGTCAGATATTCAGATCTTCATTTACTCACATATTCATTTGTTCAGTAAATTGTCTTTGAACAGTATTACTATCATCTATTTGCAGAGCTATGGTGGTCTAGTGGTAGGAAGCTGTATTGCAATCCCAAAGGCACACAGTTCAAATCCACCAGCTGCTTCTCGGAAGAAGGATGGGCAATCTCCTTTCATGCGATTAACTGCCTCTGAAGACCCACTGGATGGCCAGCTATGGATCGATTCGACTCCATGGTACACCACAATGTATACAAAATTGGAAGAGATCAGTGTGTATGTGCATTCCAAGAAAGGTGGTTCTTTTTTTATCTTAATTACTGAACAACATCATTAATATCACATGCTAGAAAGATACCGCCGAAAATAATTTAAAAAAATGGCTAGAATAGTATATAGACAGCAAACTATGTCCAAGCTGGATTTAGAAGAGATTCCAGCACCAGGGATATCATTGCTGATGTCAGACGGATCCTGGCTGAAAGCAAAAGAATACCAGAAGGATGTCAACTCATGCTTTATTGACTATGCAAAGGCATTTGATTGTACTGATCACAACAAATTATGGCTAATATTAAGAATGGAAATTCCAGAACACACTAAATACTGCTTGTGCAAAATCTATATCTAGACCAGGAGGCTATTGTGTGAACAGAGTAAGGGAACACAATATGGTTTTAAATTAGGAAAGGTATGTGTCAGGCCTATATCCTTTCTCCATACCTATTTAATCTGTATGCTGAATAAATTATTTTAGAAGCTGGACTCTGTGAACAAGAATGTGGCATCAGGATACCTTCCTTATGCAGATAACACGACCTTGCTTGCTGAAAATGAGGAGCACTTGAAACACTTGCTGCAGTAGATACTGCAGCCTTCATGATAGAGTGCATCTCAATGTCCTAGCCAATGGACCTCTAGGCAATGCTTTACCTTACTTGGGTCCATAATCGATACACATAGAATTAGAGTCACGAAATCAGGAGATTTATCGTGGTGGGAAAATCTGTAGTCAGGGAACTCTTCAAATTGTTGAGGAGCAGGAATGTCAGTTTGAGAGATAAGGTCCCAGGCCATTCAGGCCATGGTGGTTTTAGTAACTTGTTATGCATTTGAGAGCTAGACAAGGAATGAGGATGATAGAAGAAAAACTAATGTTTTTGAGCTTTGGTGTTGGAGAAGAGTGCTTAATATCCCATGAACTGCCAAAAGAACAAACAGATATTTTGGAGAAGGTACAGTTAAAGTGTTCCTTGGAGGAAAAGATGATAAAACTTCATCTCACATACTTTGTGCATATTGCTTCTTCTTGTTGTTAGGTGTCATTGAGTCACGTACGACTCATAGTGACACTATGAAAAGATCTGAACTCTGTTCTATCCTGTGCCATCATCACACTTTCTGCCACACTGGAGCCCATTGTGGTAATTACAGAACCGATAACTTTCTTTTTTTGTGTGTGTGTTTTAAATTTGTTTTTAGAACCAAAAACTTTCTAACATTGGCTAAAACTACAGGGAGGGAGGAGCCAGTATAGGCAGTACTGGGAACTTTGTAAAACTGGTCTAAAGCCGTAAGACTAAAGGCTGAGGTGCCTGTGTATACATATCAAAAGCTGTTCTGACTGTATTCTGCTACTAATCTGGATTATAATCTCTTGAGCTATTACATCAGATTTTGGACCAACAAAGCAGTAAGATTGGAGGTGAGATAAATAGAAAGAGGTAGGGGTCGTGTGAGACCTAATGGGACTTGGTTTTGTGTTATTGATGCTACTGGTGGAGACAATTCCCCTTTGTGAAACTGATACTTGCTCTTTTTACAGGACCCCTGCCAAATAGAGTTACACTACTTATATTTCTCCTAAGATATATTTTAAAAACTAATAACTGGTTAAAATTTTAGAGCTCAAAAACAGCTAAGCAATTATAAATTTTACTGGGTTTTAGCATGAGATTGTTGATTTCTCTTAAGGACTCTTGCTATATAAAATAATATCTTGCATGTAAATCAAGACCTAGCTATTATTATTATCTCCACTTTATAGATTAGGAAATGAAGCCTCAAAATGAGTAAGTGATTGTGTAACTGTTTATGACCATGCATAGCAAAAGGGAGAGACAAGACTCAATCCCAGATCCAGCCAACTCAAACACTCATGCTGTTTTCTACTTGTCTGTGTTGTCTTCTTAAGAAGCCCTGGAGGCTAAATGGTTAGGCTCTTGGCTGCTAACCAAGAAGTTGCTTGCTCCAACCAAGTAGCGGCCCCATGGAAGAAAGATTCCTTCTCCTAGATATTATAGTCTAGGAAATCCTATGCAATAGTTCTACCCTAAACCTATAGGGTCAGTATGGTTTGGAATCTGCTTGATGGCTCACAACAATAACTGTATTTTTTTTCCCCTTGGGCAGTGTAGATCTAACAAAACAGGAGATCACTCTGATAGGGAATCAATTCCAAATATTTCAGTTCCAGACGAGGAATCTAGAATTGAATGTATTAACAAGTCAGTCACCTGTGGTAATGTGTTTTTGAGCAAAGGGGTGTGTTGTAGAACCCGAAAGAAAAATGGATTGTCAAATACATTGATATAAATGAGTAAAAATAGACTCTACCACTCAAGATACTCCTTGTAGAGCCAATTCAAATCTGAAGTACATGGAACTCCATCTCCTTCTTCGGTGAAAGGTACTATCAAATGGAGAGTAAATCCTGATATTGAGTTTTATCAGCCTTGTGTTTAAAAAAAATTCCCTTGGTATTAAAAAGAAATTCTAACCCAAAGGCATCATTGTTATTCAAATGTGTGGAAGTTGGCAGCTTGCTGAGATGAGAACACAGAATGCAGAGTTAACTAGCTGCAGAAGTGAGAAGGGCATACTTCTTTTTATGAAGCCTTGGAATCCACCACTGTTAGGAGTGGGGTGGGGGAGAGGTTGAGGATGATTTAAGTTTCTAGAAAGGCACGGAAGAGAAAAGGCAAGTACCTTGCAAAAATCTACCTATGTTTGGGTTCCAGTCAAATATTTCTGACCACTAATGTTGGCAACAGTTTTGCCAGTTTCTTCCCATCTGATAGCACCTGGTGTTCTCTAAGGTAAGAGTAATTAATTACCAAAGCAAAGGTAATTCATTGCTTGGGCTCTTTTACGACAGGACCTAGAGTCTTGACATCTCATGTCCTCAATAGCTTGGAAAAGAAAACCTGGAAAACGTTAAGGGCATAGTTCATGGCTGTTGCTTAAAGCATTGCACAAAAGAATGAATAAATATTAATAGCAACTTAGCAACTATATCCCCCGAGGCTCCTTGAAAGAAAGGCCAGGTGATCTACTTAAAACAATTTTTAAAATCTGCCACTGACGCCCCTATGTTGCACAGTTGCACTGTGACACACGGGGGGGGGGGGGGTAGTTCCCCCACAAGCGAGAGTCCAGTTCACAAAATGTTTAAGAGCTGTTTGATGTCAAGGAGATGGAGTTTTCTATAGAGAAAGTTTAGTTCCAGACCTTAACCAGTGTCTAGTTTAGTTGGGAACTAACAATCACCACTACTAATCAGAATCTATGGCATCTTCTTTTTTTTTTTTTCTTCTATAATTATATTTTATTAATTTTCACAAACATTTACAGAGATTTTGGGCTTCCACTCATTCATTGTTGCAGTATTCTCTCTACCCTCCTCCCAGTTTGTTCTTGTCCAAATGCCACAGTGCTTGTCAAAGCCAGTTCTGATTAATCTTCTTTGTCAGTGTGTCCTTTGCCATTCCCTATCACTCCTCCCTGAGAGAGACTTCACCCTGAGTCATAAGGAAAAGGGGATGGCTATTCTCTTAGCTACTTCCTGCTGAAAAGGGACGCTGTGGGTTTCAGGGTGAAGATCTTCTCTCACTACTCTAAAGGGCCCCTTTGGCAGGGCAACAGAAGTTCAGGAACAGACTACAGGAGATCGGCCTTAAACAGTAAGGATGACTTTTGGATGGGGGCACAGGTACCAAGACATGAAGAAGCTGGGGGGAGAGGGCTGAGGGGGGGACATGTGGTGGCGGTGAAAATTATGTGTTGGGTGGTTACTCCTAAACCCAGGGTCTACATAAAACACGTGACTTCGCAGTGGCCAACTGATGAGTTTATGAAATAGCAAAACCAGGCCCAGGCTTTGGACTTCGGTAGAGTAGGAAATTTCTAAAGATCCACCCTCCACGTTTCCTCCCTCTCGCCTCTGTAAGATAAGTACAAATATAAATATATACCCCTAAGGAGACAACAATCTTTACAACCTAATGTGTATACCATCTTTGGCAAATGAGGTCTTTCCCAAGCTTTTGAAATGCAAACCGTCAGCTTGCTTTCACATTCACTTACTTATTCATTCCCCAAAAGTTTAGGGGAGGCCTAGTAGAGCCAGAACTTTGTTACGCACCACCACCGGGGCGGGATGGGGGTGAGGGGAGGTGCAAAGATGAATGACAGTCGGTCCCTATCTTGCAGGAGTTCACAGCTCAGTGGTGGAGAGGCAAACGCATGCCTCTTAAAATGGAGCTAAAAACGTAAATACAGGATCTTAGGGGCTTAGTTTTTGGAAGATTCCGTGAGGGTGATGTGGGAAATGAGCAAAGTTTTTCCAAAGAGTTGAGTTGTTCGGTTTTTTTTTTTTAAACCAGGTTTAAAACTGATAGGACAGAACTCTTTTTCTTTATGGCAGCAACCAGACTCAAGGCTCTGGGAGTCCAAGAAAGAGGGGCTTAAATGAACAGGGGTGGCTTTTGGCTAGAGTGCCGGGGCTCTCAAAGGGCGCGCTGGCAGGAGGTGGGGTGGGAGATTTGCTGGGTGGCGGAGGGTGCGACAGAAGGGCTCTCAGCTGAGAATTTATTCTGCAGCTCTGCACTGTCTCTTAGTCGCTAGAAAACTGTCTCCCTTTCCTCACACCTCCCCCCCCCCCCCCCCGCCAAGTAAGTTCTTGCAGTTAGGGGTGGGGATGGGAACCGTTTCCCAAAGTCACTGCGTTAAGTTTAAAGGTCTGAAAAGCTGTCCACGAGTGATTGAAATCTTGTGCTTCGGTAACCAGAAAAGGAAATGTGTGAGATGCAGGGTAGGGAACCCACTTCAAAACAGCAGCCCCCAAAGGGCACCAGCTCGGGACGATTAGAGCGGCCTGCAGGAGCCCGGCGCGGGGCGGTGGCGCCGGCCGCAGCGCGGAGCCGCGAACAGGCGGGTTAAGGGGAGAGGAAGAGAGGGAGGGAGGGAGGAAGCGCGAGAGGGAGGGAGGAAGAAAGGGAGGGAGGCGGCGTCATGTGATCCGCTTCCCTGCTCCTTTAAGCGTCCACAGGCGGCGGAGCGGCCACAATCACAGCTCCGGGCACTGGGGGAGCCCGAGCCGGCTGCGCCCGGGGAATCGGTGCGGGCGCCTTTCGTCCCGGTCCCATCCTCGCCACACTCCGGCACCCCAGAAGTTTTGCAGCGTCCAGAGAGGAGGCGAGGAAGGAGGGAGCGTGAGCAGGGAGGAAGCAAAAAAAAAAAAACACCACACACCCTGAAACATTTATTTTAAGGAGAAAGGGGGAGAACAGGGGGGCGCAAAAATGGCTGGGGCAATTATAGAAAACATGAGCACCAAGAAGCTGTGCATTGTTGGTGGGATTCTGCTCGTGTTCCAAATCATCGCCTTTCTGGTGGGAGGCTTGATTGGTAAGTGCGAGAGCTGCAAACTTTTCCCCTCTTCCCTCTCTCTTTTCGGGCCCCTTCCCTCTTTGCCTCTTAGGCTACTTGTTACAGTATCACTGCCTTGCTTCTATGATCTAATTAGTCCGGCTATTGTGCTTAAGAAAGCAGAGCTCCATGGGGCTCCGTGGGGCACAATCCAGTCTAGTGGCTAAGAGAAAAGGAGGGGAAAAAGTTTTGGCCTAGTTTCAGTATCCACTTGAAAGGAAGGAGGTGGGGTGGTGGGGGTGGGAATCTTAAGCATGGCGACGGATCGCGCGAGGAAGCGCTTGGTTACAAAGTTGATTGCTCGCCACCCCCCCATCCCATTCCCGTGCTTTTTCCCGCGTTCCCCCCTTTGCCTCTCGGTTTCCTTCCAATCAGGTCCTAGAGGGCAACGTAATCGACTTTATTAGGAACAACAGTAAAGGCAGCGAACTGCGTCCAGCACGAATCCCGAGCCCTGTTCCAGGGTTGTGGTCATCGCGTGTCTAACGTTGCATTTAGCTCTCTGGACCTGGGGGAGGGGGGGAGATGCTGGCATTTTGGGTCGCGACCCTTGCGCCCTCGGATGCCGAGAGGGTCGCCCCTTCCCTCCGCGGTCGCCGGCAGGTCGGAGCTGGGGCCGGGCGGCCGGATAGGCTGGGTGGAGTGGGAGAAAGTCCTTGGCTGGCGCCGCGGGAAGTTGGAGAGGGCGCTGGGGAAAAGCATATCCGAAAGGTGTTGCTTTTGGCCTCCTGCCCTCTCGCACATGCCCCCTCCCCCACTTAGAGTCCTCAGGGGTGTTGATTGGAGACCTTGATCTTCCCCTGGCTCCCCTGCAGGTGACAGCTCCCAGCCCTGGGCGGCCGCCGGACCCTGGGAGACCTCTCCTGGAGTGCACCGCGCGGACCTCTCGGAGCCTAGCCGGCTTCCGGGTGGAGCAGGGGATCCCGCGGATCCTCCTTGGGGAAAACCCCGCCGCTTCTTCCCACCTCTGGATCTCCGTCTCCACCTCCATTCATCCACCGCCACTGTCTGCACCCCTGTGCCACGCCCCCTCCCCAAAGATTTAGGACATCCTGGCTTGAACTTCACCACAAACTTTGCAAGCAGGCGCGGGTGGAGTGTGGGTGCTTCCTTGGAGGCTTTGTTAAACTTTGCGGGACGGAGCGAGTCCATGGAGTGGCTTTCTCCCGGGGCGGGAGTGGGGGCCTGCAGTTCTCATGCGAGAGCCGCGCCGTGTGGTCTGCAGGGACTTGGGGGACCGGAAGGGCGGCGTGGTGTGGGCATCCCGAGGTCCTGTGAACGGTGCTGCCTCTAGACCTAAGCTTGAGGGCCACATAGTAAAGGGAATGTGGTCCTACAATCAGAGCAATATCCAAGCTAATTGTTTTAAACAAAGGAGAATGGGAGAAGGAAGCAGCGGCCCAGAGAAGGGAAATTTCAGGAAATCGTGCCTTTCTTTCTGTGGACCTGTTTGTATCTACAAAGCAGAAAAGAGTTCAGAGTTTTTCCAAGCTTGTGTCCTCAATTTGAACTAAACAGCGTGCTCTTTTTATTTCAGGAGCCCCTGTCCTCTAAACATACACGCACTAATTTGCATTTCGTGTTGCTAGCTACTGTTGGGCTACGTGCAATCTCCATGTTTCTCTGAATTGGATTTGTCTCCAGCCTCTTAATACCTTCCCTCGCTGGGAGTTGAAGGCAGGCTTCCCTGCGCCCTCACAGTGATTATGCAGCGGTTACAATTACACCTCTTGTCTCCCTTGATGAGCAGTTGCAGTTAGATGCCATTGGATCTTGTGTGATTTCAGTGGCAGACCATAATTAAAATTTCTTGCACCTTGTGCTTTCAGAATTAAATTGGCCTATTATCCCTGTCTGACCTTCATCCTCTTTGAGGTTTTTGCACAAGCCCTGAACCATTATTCGCAGTTCCCTGATGTTTGCTGGTGGATGTTTCCTTCTCCATTTTTAAAAAGCTGATCTTGAAGAGCCCCTCATTCACTGTTGTAGATTTCTTAGGACCTTTCTGAAACCAGTGTAATTTTTGGAAGCCTAGGAACCCGTGAATGGCTCCTGGCTGTGAGAGTTACTTTAGGTAACTGTTCAAATGAGAGTTCTGTCTAGAGTAATTGGGATGGAGAGTTTGGTTTTATTTTGTTTGCCTTTCCCAAGAGAACTAAATTAGTGATCATAGTTAGCTGACAAGCCACCTCAAAAGTCAGTGACAGGTCCTGCCTGTAACCATTGCTCTGTGCTGGTAGAGTCAATTCATAGTGGCCCCAGGGGTCAGAGGAACAAGGGAATCTAGTTACAAAATTATAGGGAGCTCTGGTGGCCTACTGTTAAGAACCTGAGCTGCAGTCCCAAAAGCACATGGTTGTTCTTGGTTCTAATCTTTATAGAAGCAGATTGTCAAGTCTCACTGGATGGGTTTAAATTGCCAACTTCTCAGCTAGCAGTCCTGGTGCTTAACTGTTGGGCAAGTAGGACTTCATAACTATGTAATTATTGGTTTTGGCCGTTGAGTTGGAACCAACTCATAGCTGACCCTCCAAGTGGGTTTTCAGAGGCAGTGAATAGTAGACCACTCCGGAGATTATCCATCTTTCTCCCACTGTGCATCTGGTAGATTTGAACCATGAGTCTTTGGGGTTGTAGCTCAAGTGCTTACCACTAGGCCACCAGAGCTCCTATAATTATATAACTAGATTCCCTTTAATAAGCAAATTGCTTTAATCTCACTGTTTCTTAAGAAAGAAAAAAATATTTATGCAACACTTCTTGAAGCAACTAGCAACTATTTAGCTCTCCTCTTTGCTTAGTTTCAAAGTTTATGCCTCCCTGTGTTGTCCAAAGACTGAGAGTGTGTTTGATCTAACCTAAATGACTTTTAAACCTTTCTCATTTCCATTTAGAGAGTCATCTTTTTGCTCTTTATAACAAATCTAGGAACTTGTATATGCTACCTAAACATAAGGCAGAATTTGGTAAAAGGTGAGTTCTCTCTTTCCCCACCAGATATCCCTAGGACACAAATTTCCCTGGAAAGCAGATAGAACTGATCTAAGAAAGTTTCAAGAAAGAAGGCAAGTAGAATGACTAAGTAGTTGAAGGACCAGTCTGTACATTGGAAGGCAAGTCATAGTTACCACTGCTCCACTTTCCCTAATTAGAACTCTTTCCTTGCTCTGTCTTCCTGCAATTTCAGAAGCCAAATGTCAATTGGTGTGAATTCTATCTAATAGTTTTCCAGTAGACCAAGTAAGAAAGTGAAATCTTTGTATTCAACTCTTCAGAAAATGTTTCTTTATCACAGACTGTTGTCTTTGATGAAAGTAAACAAGGAGGCTTGCGGAAGAGAAGATCTAAATGGCAAAGTGCCTGATTGTAAGAGTGGAAGTACTCCATATACATATACACACATATACACAGAGAATAAAAACAAACACAGGAAGAACAACAGCAAACCCCAAAGAGGACAAACCATGTGTCCCTGGATGGGGGTAAGTCAGTTTAGAACCAAACATCAGTCTTGTTGGCAGATTAAAGAATTTAAGATATCTTTTTTAATTTTTAAAAATTTTAGTGAAAATTAAAAAATCATACTGAGTTTTTATTCAATCATTCATAGACATTTCATTTTCCGACATTAATGACAATTGATTTCTCATCACACTCAGTGTATCTGTTTATTAAATTTTGCTCCCCTTCTCACATCTTCTCCTTCCCTTCCCATCCCTGTCAGCCTTCCAAGGTTGAGTCTGTTTATTTATGTGTAACCCTTTCCTTTAGCCTTTTATATTCAAGGTTTTATGTCATAATTGTCTTTTTGGAATTAACTTAGTTGTTCAAGATAGAATTTACCCCCCCCCCCTTCACTTTAATGGTTTTTGTGACTGGTGTTTAGTTGCTGCCTTCTGGAATTGCTGGAGGGAATTTAAATATCAGATGTAAAACAAAGATGAGTGATTGGGTTTTGGTGCAGCCATGTTAAATATTCTTTTATTCCAGGGTCATTTTATGAAGAATTGATTTATTTGTTTGTGTTTTCCCTGATCCTCAACATGTTTATCCTGCTAAAGTTTTAGGGGGTTTTGTAGGAAAGCTCAGGAAACCTATGTTTTATGTGGCAGAATTTTGGATATTTAAAAATTCACTGACTTACACAAGCCAGGCTTATGTGAAAACAATGAGCACTTAGGAAATCAAGCATCTGATTGTTTTCAAATGTATTTACTGAGAGAGCTGCTTAAGTGGTTAACTTTTTTATTATTTATATAATTCACTTGAAAATTTAAGAACCTTTGAAAGAAAAGAAAATACTAAAAAAAAACCCCATAACTTATTCTTTATCCTCCTTGGAAATAAGCCTGCAGATTTTTTTTTTAATTTCCTTTGATTTCACATTTGGTCCTTTTAGTTCATGGAGAGGCAGATGCAGGGGTAGTAGAGGGGGAGGGGAAGGAGACCATGTGCCTTGAAACAAGAGTGCAGCCGACTAAAAATCATGAACTTGAGTCTCTGGCTCATTATGTGTAATTTTCTCAGCCTCAAATTAGTGATGTCTGGGGGATATAATGGTTGAGAAAGCAGGTCACTGTTCCCACCTGTTTTAAAACTATTAGTGTGTAAAGATCAGAACTGGATGAATAAAAATTAGTATATTGTTTTCAGAATACTTATAATTGTAAGCATCTCAAAGCTAGGTCTCAAATAAGTATCAGTAAGTTACCTACTTTCATTTCTTTAGAAATTATTGGAACCTGTTTCAAAAGTACACTTTTTGCTTGGTTTTAAATGCTGAGAAGCTTGTATGGATCTGTGATTTCTCTATTTATTTCTGGGGCTTTTTCTGCCTTCCATTATGTAGTCTCAGTATTTTGCTATTATTGAGGTATAGACCTTTGCCAGCCTGGATTGTAGTCTATTCATGTGAGTTGTTGGTTTTGCTGTTGTTTGCTGAGTTGCAGATTTTTAAGAGAGAAGTTACATTTATGTATAACATTATTAGAATTTGCTTCCTAATACAGTAGATTTTTAAGTTTATTGGAGTGTTTATTTTATTTTGTAATCATGAGATACTAGAAATCTGATGGGAACCTTAAAGAGCACTAATAATTGGTCTTTTGCAGATGGTTAGCCTGCATTTCCCCATATTTAACTCTGCTTTCTTATTTTCTAAAATTTCAATTTTAATTCAAGCCATTCCATTTCCCCCCTCTTTTTTCATCACCACTAACATGGTTTGTCGTGTACCCTCACAAGTTCTTGTCGATTTGGGAAATATTTTCTAGTAATTGAAATCATATCCTCAAACTTTTAAAAAGCTAAGCTGGTTGGTTATTGCAAAAAAAATTGCTTTTGTGATAACAGTTGGCAACCATGCTTCTACTTAGTTTACCTAATTTTTATCTGGGTAAGGCCTGTCTAGTCTGCTGCTGAAACTTTCTTTTTTCTCTTGCAAAAGTAAAGGATATTTCCTTGAGATAATAGTATTACGTGTGGCTTTGTAAGGATTTCAAGTCCCCTGCCTGGACACGAGCTCTAGACTCAAGATCTTCACTAGCCACTTGACATTTTATAATAATTTGCCCTTTAGAATTTTCTTTTAATCCATGCACACTGAAGAAAGATGTTCTTACTTTATCTTCCTCATAAAGATGTTTCTAGGGAGATTTAGAATATGGAAATTGTTGAGATTGTATGAAGACCCTTAGTTTAGGGCTCATCTGTTGTTGAATTTGTAGATTCTTTGCTCAAAATAAGTCTGCAGTGCTGTTTGGAAATTGGGAAAGAGGGATCTTGGAGCCTGGAATAACTAGGGAACAATTTGCAGAAAAGAGCCCCCTTTGAGGTAGGTTTTACCAGGAAAAGACTTCTTAGCATGACTAGGTGACTCTCTAGTATCAAGATAATACACATTATTAGAAATTGGTGGACGTGAAATTAGAAGCTTTGCTAATGACACCATCAAATAATTATAATAATATCTCATACCTTGAAATAAACATACTAATGAAATAATGGGAATGTTTAAAATGTTTTGAATACGTACGGGGTGCCAGACATTATCTAGTTTAATTTGCACAGAAGCCTTGCCAAATTGGTATTGTGTACATTTTACAGGCAGGTAAACTGAAGTCTTGAAAAATCCAGTAAAATTGCCCAAAATTACCTACTTTGGAAAATCCAAGCTGGGATTGAACTCCAGGGCAGCATTCTTAACTACAAGGTCATCCGTAGTTCCCAAACTTCCCTAAACCTTGATTTTCATCTCAGTTTAAGTAGTTTCAATGCAGAAAAAAAGATAATGCAACAATTTGCAGCTTCTTTCTTTTTTTTTTTTTTTTCTCATCAGGTACCATAAAAGAAGGCGAGAGATATAGATAGAAATATGATAAATGTCATGGAGATCAGCTGTAAATACGGAAGCAATGCCTTGCTAAGGCTAAGGGGAGGACACTGCTTGAGAAGTCTGGATATGCTAATCCAACCAAGTTCTTACAAGTTCCAGCTAGTCCCTTTAATTGTATGAATCATTTCGTTGGTTGAACAGCCAAGTTCATTAACTATAAAGTGTTTGATATTCTGCTACTTTAAGAAAGATGCCTTGATTTTATTTTCTCAAGCTAATGGTTTTAACATAATTAGGTAGTTTTATTAGTCTGAACTTTATCAAAGGAAGAGGGGAGAGAGCATGATCTGTGATAGGAGAAATGTTTTGAATGTACTGATTGGCTGTGATAGTAGAACAATAGAGAAGAGAGCCTTGTATTGAGAGTTGAAAATTCTGTTCCCTAAAGCATATTTTTTTTATTTATATACACACACCCATACTTAATAATGAGGACATTCCAAGCCAAAGGCTCCAAATGAACAGCCATGCTGACTCTGTTATTTGAACATTTTACTCTTTGGAAAAAATACTGATGGACTATCTCTTAAATGCCAAGATTTGCATTTCCATTTCCCTTTTCATAATAAGGGGGCTCTGGTGGTTAATCCATAGGGAGTTGTGTTCCGCTAACCCAAAGGTTGTGCCTCTCTGCCACTTTGACTCCACCTGTGGCTCTGAACAGTCTCCTCCCATGCAATTTACAGCCTCTGACCAAAAGCTGGAGGGTCAGCTATGAATGGGTTCCCACTCAATGTCAATACATTTTGGAGTATTGGGATTTTTTAATAATAGGACTAATCATAAAGAATTGATACATTATAGAAAAAACACATATTTTAGAATAGTAAAAGATCTCAAAGTTTTTTTACTCCCACCTCCCCCTTTCTTTGTCTCCCTCCCACCTCCCCCTTTCCTTATCCTCCCTCCCACCTCCCCCTTTCCTTGTCCTCCCTCCCACCTCCCCCTTTCCTTGTCCAGCTTCCCACCCCTCTACTCCCAGCATACATATATTCATTCCCTAATTAAATCTTAGGGGAGAGAAAGCAATAATTAGATTGTTACTAACTCATAGAGAATTGCTTGGTTCAGTCCACAACTAATCCTGGGAACAGTGCAAGACTGAACGGCATTTTTTCTGTTGTGCCCAGGATTTCCATGCTTCAGGGGGTGACTAGACAGCAGTTAATAACAACTAAGAGCCAAACAAAAATGACTCAGCCTACTGCTATCTGTATCTATGTTGAAATTGTCATTCCGTGCAGAGAACAACCCAGAGAAGCAGGTATTGCTACTTACCGTGATGTTTTGATTACTCTCAGGCTCATAGAAAGGAAATTTGTCGAGGTTACAAGAGATAGTAAATACAAGAGCTGGAACTCAAGCTCATGATGCTTGACTGACTCCTAAGCCATGCTCTTAAGCCTAATGCCACTCTCTTTCCATTGTCCCGTTAATTCTCATGGGAAACAAAGGATGGAATGTGATTAAAATGGTTTCTACCCAGACTTAATGGAAAACAAAAGCTCCCCTCTTTCTGCTTTTACTTCTTCCCAAACCACTCAAATCTTATCACTAAGTGATTACTAACCATTGACCTAGTTATTTCTGAAACCAACTCCTCTTACTGGGCATTTTAAAATGTTGATCAGCGCTGGCATACTGTGTTGAAGAGGGCTGGACCTGAGAAAATTATACCCCAAATCCCACCATAAGAAATTTTTATAGAAGTCAATTTAAAATGAACAGTCTTGGAAAAAAAAAATCAGCGAAGAATGGCAGATAGTCGAAGAGGTGCAATGACTACTGCCTAAGAAGCTGTGTTATTAACTCAAAGATACAGTTATGTGTACGTCACTGACCATCAGGGAAGTGCTGGGTAATGAAATGAACTACTCAAGACTTAAGTTAGTCAAGGAGTAAGGGAAGAGGAACTCGTAGTTGATTGCCCTCCTAACTTGTATGTATATCCTCATAGCTTTTATCAAGAAGTTTTCCAGTACATAAGCAAAAGAAAATATTAACAAGAATCATGAGATTTATACAAAACATCTTGTTTGCTACAATAATCTTTCCTTTTTTGTGACTACATTCTTATTAGTAGTTTTGAGGTAGCAAGATAATGTTTTCTCTGAAGCATATTATATGCATACATACTTATAAGGCATAATGTTTGGATCTTGTAGGAACCTGTTGGCATTTACTTACTAACTTGTACCTTTGTTCTGCTGAACAATTCAACATTCACTTAGAATTTTTTTTCTCTTTTTTCCCCCCAATGTGCACTTAATAGGTTTTTTTTTTCTTTTTCACTGAGTTTTCTCTGATTACATTCTCTCAATGCAAGCAGCCTTTTCCTAGCTTAGTCCCTACACAGTTTGATTCAACCCCCTGGTCCACAGGAGAATGATGGGCAGTCTCCTTCCCTGCAGTTTACAGCCTCTGGGTGAGTCAGTACTGACTTGAAAGCAGTGAGAGAGTGAGAGTGAGTGGCTGGGGTAAGACATCATGCTTAGTGAAGATCTGAATGAGCTTCTTGGATACTAAGGCTGCAACAATGGGCACCTCAGAGATATGAGGATGGCACAGGACTTTGTTCTGTTATACATGGAGAAGCTATGAGGTGCAGCTGACATTTTTAATGCCATAGCTCACCCTCTTCTTCCCTCTTCACTGAGTTCATATCTATATTTGCTATTCCTGTTTAAATCCTAATCCTGAGCCTTCAAATTCTGCTCCTCCTTCTCCTTCCTTTTCCACATTCCTACTATTTCCTGGCAAAGAAGAATTTTTTTTTTCTTTTTTTTACTCACTCACAAGAATTATAGCCCCTTCCTTAGCTTCTGGTTGCTAGCCTACAGTTAACTGAGAGGCTTTGTCTACACATGTATTTCTGAGAAAACAGGAGATTATGAGAAGAAATTATTTATTACATTTGTTTGGGTAACACATTATACTTTTTATTTAGGAAGATGGAATCAGGTCTGTAAATGACTGACCTCATTTCATTCAAGTCCAAGATAGATGGTGGCCTAATGGGTAAGGAGCTGGGCTGCCAACCCGAAGACACCTGGTCTGACTCCACCAGCTGCTCCATGGGAGAAAGATAAGCGATTTATACCTCCTGTGCTATTTATAGCCACTGAAAACCCAGTTATGGTTGGTTCCAACTAGATAGCACATCACAACAACAATGACGAGTGAATTGGGGCTAGTTAGCTGCCATTTTGATCCAGACAGACCCCTCAGAGACAGAGCTCGATGCCTCAAGGTTCATTGTATAGTAAAGTTTTGCTGAACCTCCACAGACGTCTTGTGGTTTCAGTAATCCAAAGTGAGTCACAGATGCTTCCCCTCTCAACAGTGATTGGAGGAAAAACCCCTCACTGCCTTCCAAGTGGTTCCAACTCACAGTAACTCTGCATTGGTTTTCTGAAACTGTAAATAGCAATGAGAGGACATTTCCTCTGGTGGGTTTGAACTGCCAGAGAGATGGTGCCTTCACCTTTAGCTCCCTATAGACTACAGCCCTGGAGCTCCTTCACAGCCCTCCTACAGAACCCTCCTAATTCATGGGGGATTGTTGTGAGGATTGAATAGCTCTGAAATCTGCTATGTGGGGAGCATGGCATTCAAGGAACTGAGCCCACCAGAAATGTGATTTCATTATAAGAAAGCCTCCACTCAGCCCCACTGTCATCTCTCCGACACTTGTTTTGTGTATATTTCTGAATCTCAGATCTGGGGAGGCTTAAACACAATGCTGTTGATTATCCATCATCTTCTCTGCTCCCCGCATCACCCCGATCTAACTTTCCATGCTTGGACTTTTGCAGTAATCTCTCTACCTGGAACTCTTGGGCAGAAGGAATGGAATATGACTTAATATGAGTTTGAAAATGTAATCATCTATATCACTTTCTAAAACAATTTCCAGGTTACAACTAAATGTGCCAAATAAGGCAGCAAAGACTGGACCCAATACTATTGCTCTTGGGAACTAGTGTTCACAGAACACACATGCACCAACCATTCTCTTCAAGCGTGTCCCCAAGCCCCATCCACCAAAGACTGCCTCATGAATTTACTTGAGGTCTATCTATTGCTTTCATTTTGTACACAATTTTAACAGAGCTTGTCTGTGTCATTTTCTGAGTCTGCAGTAGAGGGAAAGATTGTCTCTCACTTGTGACAGATAGAAGTAGGAGAATGGCAACGTGAAGCAAAGAAAGAGACAAGAAATCTACTAAAATTTCCACCCAGAAGAATGCCCAGAATTCTGGAGTCTCTGGTATAGGGAGAAATGGTTTTATGTTAGTAATCTAGGTAACAGCATAGACCAGTGTCATCTTTGATCTTACTCTGTTTGGTGGAGAGTTGACTCTAACTCATAATGACTCCATGGGAGAGAGTAGACTTCTTCAGGGAGCTTTCTTTGAGTTCATCTTCATGAGAGAAGTCTCTCAGCTCTTTTTTTTTTTTCCCACAAGAGTGGTTGGTAGGTTTGGTTAACAGCTAAGTGCTCAAATATTTGTACCCCACTCTTGATTCTTGATCTCACTGTGGAGGTATTTTATTATTTTCCTGCAAGTGTAGCTACTTTGAGTCCACTGGATCCATACCCTTTGGTGTTGCTTTGACCTCAGTAGAAAATGTGGAGCTTGTCAGTATTGAATTATAAAGATGCAAGCACTTTATAGTGTTCTACCATGTTTTAGGAGAATCTAGAAAGCAGTGACCCAATCTGAAGTACATCCATAGTTTAGATTTAGGTTCAAATGCTAGCCAGTGTTAAAAAAAAGACATTTCTCCTTCTGAATTTCAGCAAGATCTTCTGATTTCTCTCTGAGGTCATAGAGTTAATGTGCGGAAAATTCCCAGCCCCAACTTCTTACAGCTCTATTAACTTTCTGGTGCTTGAAAATTAAATAGTGATAACCTCAATGTCTTCTTGCTTTTGTATGCTTAATATTCGTAGCTAATCTCTTGGAGAGTGACAGAATTTTGTATTAATTAATGCTGTTCTATGTGAATTTTAAAGACCATCATAGAAGAAAAAGACAAAACAACCCCATAAATCCCTGCCTTGCTGAAGGCATAGAACACTCTCTTCCTCCTGCTTGGGGACCTGTTGTAAATTTAAGACTCTTTACACTCTCCCCTTCCTCCCAACAAAAGCTACTATAAGGCCCTTACTGAATCAGTCCAAAGAGCAGTTGAGATGTTTTAAGATTTGATCACTCTGGGGCTTTACTGAGCTAAGAATCCATAACTAACTCGTGCTTCAAGGGGATGTTTGTGGTAGGCATAATTCTGAAGTTGCCATGAACTCGGGGAAAAGTAACATAGCCCTATCTATTTGAGGCTGATTTATGAAGCTATAACTCCTCATCCTTTTGTTTCTGCTGCTCCTTCACCCTGAAAATCATAACAAGCAGAATTCTCATACTTTCAAAATAGACTTAAAATGTCAAGGGTTCCAACCTTTGTGACCAAAAAGCATATTTGTGGGATTCCTGGAGGAAATATTATACTGAAAATTCTTCCTTCTCCACCTTTCTAATTGCTGAAACTAAGTAGAGAGTCACAAAGTCCTGTTTTTCTTCTCCGCTTGATTGCTGCAAAGTCTGCTCGATGTCTTAACTGTATGATCTCGACTTTCAAGTCTCTCTTTTTAACATGCTTGCCTTGAGTTGATCACCAGCAAAGAGCTGGCCTCCATACTTTATTAAATCCAGCTCACTGTTGATGCCAGTCCAGCCTGTCTGAAGGCCTGTTCTTTTCACTCTGGTTCGTATATATTTTCTCTGCTCTCATTTAGGTTGTAACTTGCCCGAGAGCAGAATGCCTCAAATATGGAAAAGACACGTCTCCACATTCCTTTCTTGTCTCTGTTCTGTCTTGCTAGTTCTGGCTTGTATGAAACGGGCTCCAAGTTTAGCCCCTGCATGCCTAGGCTAAAGGAAGTTGTTGATAAGATTTTTACCGAAACTTTGAAAAGACTACGACTTGGCTGATCCCTCTAGAAAACACACCTTTCCTTAAAAAGTTCCTCAGAATTGTGAGGCAGTTGGGATGGTGAAGCTTGACTGTGACACAAACTAGGACCTTGAATATACTTTTATTTATCTGCCCCCTCCCCCTCATACAGTTTGTTCAAGTTCCAGTGAGTGCTGGTGTTAAATGCACACCATCAGTTTTTTAACATGCCCAAGCAGAAGAGCTTCATTCAATAAGAACATTGAATTTCTTGTTAATACTTGATTAATGAGAAACAGGATCATTTATAGATGACCAAGATTTTTAAAATGAAAGGGACGTTAAATTCACTTTCCCAGAGGCCATGGTACTAGGGATAATATAGCTGATGTTAGATGGATCTTGGCTGAAAGCAGAGTACCAGAGGAATGTCTATCTGTGTTTTATTGACTATTCAAAGACATTTAACTGTGGTGACCACAACAAACTGGTTGACTCTGAGAAGAATGGGAATCCCAGAACATTTGATTATGCTTATGTGAAACCTATACTTGGACCAGGAAATAGTTGTTAGAACAGAGCAAGGAAATACTGCATGGTTCTAAATCGGGAAGGGTGTATGCCAGGGATGTGTCATATCTCCATACCTTTTAAATCTATATGCAGAACAGATCATTTGGGACGCTGGGCTCTGTGAGGAGGAATGTGACATCAGGATTGGAGGAAGACTCATTGACAACCTGCATTATGCAGATGGCAACACTGCTTGCTGAAACTGAGGAGGACCTGAAGTGCTTCCTGCAGAAGGTCAGATCTGCAGCCTTCAATTATAAATTGAAGCTCAACATCAGGAAAACAAAGATTCTCACCACTTGGCCAATTGACAGCATTATGATAGATGGTGAAGAGACTGAGATTATTAACAGTTTTAGTTTTCTTGGCTTCACAGTCAACACTCTTGGTACCAGCAGCCAGGAAATCAAAAGACAAATTGCATTGGGAAAGTCTGCTGTCAGAGGCCTCTCCAGAGTACTGAAGAGCAGTGACATCTATCTGGAGACTAAAGTGTGCGTGATCCAGGCCATCGTCTTTGCAATTGCTTGCTGTGCATCAGAGGGCTAGACAATGACTGGGGGTGATGGAGAAGAAAAAAATTGATGCCTTTGAGCTGTGGTACTAGGGAAGAGTGTTGAATATACCATTGACTTCAAGGAGAACAAGAGGGCTTGTCCTGGAGAGGGTGAAATCAGGCTGTTCCTCTGACATAATTTGGGCATGTTGCAAGGAGGGACCAGTCCTTGGAGAGGAACATCATGCTTGGAATGGTGGAGGGACAGTGCAAGAGGAAGATCCTCAATGAGATGAATTGATTTAGTGGCTGGGGTAATGAGAGTAGGTGTGTCAGAGACAATGAGGTTGGTACAGGATAGAGCAGGTTTCAGGGCACAGTCACAACTCGAGTGCACATAACAGTAACAACAACAACAATAGGTCTGTCATGGAAAGGGTGAAACTAAGTTTCTCCTTGGGGACTAGGATTTTGAAGCTCTGTCTTACATACTTCCAGCACGTGGCCAGAAGAGACCAGTCATTAGAGAAAGGACATCATGCTCAGAAGGGTGGAGAGACTACGCAGGAGAGGAAGACCCTGGATGAGATGGATTGATACAGTAACTGGAGAGTGGAAGTTGGTGTGACAGAATTAGTGAGACTGGCTCAGGACAGGGCAGGATTCAGAGCTGCTGTACATTTCTCTATGGGTCGCAGGCAACTCGACAGCACTAACAACAACAGCAACAGTGGGTAAGGAGCTGCACTGCCAACCAAAAGGCAAGCAGTTAGAATCTACCAACTGCTTCACAGGAGAAAGATGAGTAATCTCCTCTCCTGTAATTTACAGTCTGAACGACTGCTGGAGTTACGAGTTGGTTCTGACTTGATGGCAGTGAGTGAGTGAGTGAGTGAGTGAATTAGCCTTGTGTTTCTTTTCTTATTTTTACAGATTAAGTGAACTCACCCTCCGCTCTACCTCCACTTCTGTTAAGGGGATAGATATAGATTAGGAAAAAGATTAAACAGTAAACATGGAATATGAACAAAATCAGGATTAGTAGATGTGTGTGTGTGTGTGTGTGTGTGTGTGTGTGTGTGTGTGTGTGTGTGTGTTTTCTCAATATTTTAGGATGAAGATTTAGTCTAGGTATTGATATCTCTGTCCAGGGAAGCTGTTACCTCTCTTTAAATCTTCACTTCCAATTAACTTTTCCCACAAAACAGATTGTGAGAGTAGTTTTGTAAGTTTTCTATTGATAGTAGATTTGTAGGATTCTTGTTGAGTCCACCTAGAATAATGAATAGCTCACAATTTTGACCTGTCCTCAGCCAACCTTACTCTCTCTGACACACCTGACCCCATTACCACAGTCACTATGTCAATCTGTCTCATTCAGGGTCTTCTTACCCTCCACTCTTCCAAACATAGTATACTCCAAGGCTGTCCCCTCCTGACAACATGCCCAAAGTATATGAGATGGAACTTCAAAATATTTGCTTCCAAGGAGCAACCCGATATTGCTTTCTCCAGGACAGATCTGTTTGTTCTCTTGGCATTCCATGGTATGTTCAGTATTCTTCCCCAGCACCACAACTCAAAGGCTTTGAGGCTTCTGCCATCCTTATTCATTGTTCAGCTTTCAGATGCAATTGAGAAGACTATGACCTAGATCAGGAGCACCTTTGTTTCTAGACCGATATTGTTGCTCTTTAGCACTCTCGAGAGGTCTTTGACATCACATTGCCCCAATGCAGCACATCTTTGGATTTCCTGACTACTGATGCGAAGACTGTTGATTGTGGAAGCCAGATCTACTCCCATGGAGATGATTCCAACTCATGATGACCTCTTATTTGATTTCCAAGACTGTGTATCTTAATGGGAGCAGGCAAGCTCATCTTTCTCTTGTCCAGTGACTTGTGTATTTGAACCTCGAACCTTTCAGTTCCTTAGTATAGTACATAGCCCACTACACTACCACGGCTCTAAAGAACATGGCGTTGACTCAAGAATTTTCCATATGTTGTGCCTGCTCCATGATCAACTTCCTGATCCTTTATTTAAAGAAATTATATTTCTAGAAGATGGCATACAAATTTATCATTGGTCAGTGGGTATGATCTGGTGTGCTGTTTGTTTTCTTCATTCTGGCTTTGTAACATGAACACACGATTGAAATGCTGTGAGCCAGTATCTTTATTTTAAAATTTTCTGCTTCATTAGGAAGCTGTGCATAAAAATGAGATAATATAAGATATATAATCCATGGATACTTGCATGGGTCAAATAAATGGATGTTAGCCCTCTCTACCACTAATTGTTGTTAGGTGCTGTTGAGTCAAGTATGACTCATAGTGACGCAATGAAAAGCAGATCTAAACCCTCTCCAATCCTGTGTCATCCTCACAATCTCTCTCACACCTATGCCCATTGCTGCAGTCACTGTGTCTCCACCTGGTTGAGGGCCTTCTTCTCTTCTGTCACCCCTCCACCTTCCCAAGCATAATGTCCCTTCCTTATTCAGATGACACAGCCTTGCTTGCCGTAAGTAAGGAGGACTTGAAGTCTTTCTGCTTGCTGCAGAAGATCAGAGGCCACAACCAACAGCATGAATTGCATCTTAACTTAGCAGCATTATGAAACAGCCCAAATGTCCAACCACAGTTGGATGGATTGAGAAATTATGGTACAGTCACACAATGGAATACGACACAGCACACAGGAGCAATTATTTTATAAATAAATTACTACCTAACTTGGGAGGGACTAGAGAGCATTATACTGAGTGAACTTACTCAATTACATAAAGACAAATACTGTATAAAACCATTATTTTAGAATGAGTATGAGGATCCAACGGTGGGGGTAGTGTGGAAGCAGAGGGATGAGGATGGGCGGGGTGTGTTGGGTTAATCAGAGGGTCACACCGTTTGGTGGGGGGAGGTGAAGGAAATGGGAAAGACCTGGTGTGAAAAATAATGTATTTGAACTTTGTACATAAACCAGTATAAGATAAAAAAACAAATAACAAATTCTTACCACCTGACGTATAGGTAACATGATAGATGGAGAAAAGATTGAAACTGCCAATGACTCCGTCTAACTTGGATCAACAATCAATACAACTAGTACCACTATTTAATAATCATTTTTATTATTTTCTTGTCATCCTGCGGAGCCCATGGTAAATTATTATTGTCTTTAATTGGATTAGATAAAATCAGGAACTCAACAATCCTGCTTGATACCTTTTCTTTGGCATAATTCAAGAATATGCCATATATACCTATTTGGTAGAGTGATTTGATCAAATTAGTAATAGTTTTACCAAGATTTAAGCTGAATTTTAAATGTCTTTCTAAATTCACAAAAGAGTCCTGATGACACAGTCGTTAAAATCTTGCCTGTCAACTGAAAGGTCGGCAGTTCATACCCACCAACTGCTCCACCGGAGAAAGACTTGGCAGTTGGCTTCTATAAAGAGTAAGTCAGACAATTCCAGTTCTCGGTATAAACTCCAAAATCTTGAAAGCAGACACTTTTACATCAGTGCTCATTGTAGCACTCTTCACAGTAGCCAGAAATGGAAACAACCTAAATACCCTTCATTTAGAGGCTCTTTATAACATAGATAAGCTCAGGAAGCAAGACTTTTAAGTAGATATCTTCCATTAAATATATTCTTTCCATGCTTGCTGGGAAGCAAATCCCAGGTGTTCTCTGTTTTACATTATAAAATTAGAGTCATCATCTATTGGGATTTTTCTTTTTTGCTACTAGATATAAAAAAAAATGACAAAGACCTTTGAAAGTCAAACGTAAAATGCAAAAAAAGGGTGAAAGAAAAATTATTTTATAAAATAATAATTATTTATGATAAATTACCCAAGTAGAGTGTTGTATTATAATAATTATAAACAGTTATTAAAATGTAACCCCTGTGAAGCTCTAAGCTGTGTGAGAGAACAGCTGGCAGGAGGGACTGTGGATTCTGATTCATGGTGACCCTGTGTGGACAGCGTAGACTATGTTCTAAAAGGTTTCCAACACTGTGATTTTTCTGAAGCAGACAGCCAGGCCTTTCTTCCCAGGTACCACATTAGATGGGCTCAAATCATCACCTTTTTACTTAGTATTTGAGCATGAGAGCAAGAGTGATCTAATTTGCTTACGCTTACCTACAGTTGGTTGGCTTCACAATCAACACTCTTGGCACCAGCAGTAAGGAAATCAAAAGACGAATTGCACTGGGAAAATCTGTCTGGGACCTCTCCAGGGTACAGTTTGACTAAGAAGTGCCTGATCAATGCCATGGTCTTTGAAATTACTTGCTGTGTAACAGAGAGCTGGACTATGAGTAAGGATGACAGAAGAATAATCGATGCCTTTGAATTGTGGTGCTGGAGAAGAGTCTTGAACATACCATGGACCATCAAGAAAACAACTAGTTCTGTCTTGGAGAGGCTGAAACCAAGTTTCTCCTTGGAGGATAGGATTTTGAAGCTCCATTTCACATACTTTGGGCACATGGCCAGGAGGCCATTAGAGGTCCTTGGAGAAGGATATCATGCTCGGAAGGGTAGAGTGACAGTGCCGGAGAGGAAAATCCCAGATGAGATAGATTGATAGAGTATTTGGGGCAATGGGAATAGGTGTGTCGGAATCAGTGAGACTGGCTCAGGACAGGGAAGGCTTCAGAGCTGCTGTACATTGGGTCGCTATGAGTTGTGGGTGACTCAATAGCACATAACAACAACATCTACAGGGGCTCCCATACAGTAGTACATATGAGAAAACAGTGTTCTGGGTAGTATTTTATAATTTAAATGAGGAGGAGGCAGTTTCAGTACTTCCTTGAATTTTCCATGAAACTGTTCCACTTCTCTGGTTTGTAGTGCTTTGGGAGGGTGATGTCTCATTACTTAGATTTATATAATGCTACAGTTTTTAGAGTGAAAAAGAACCCTTCTCTTATTATTGAAAATCAAGCCCAGAGAAGTCAGGGATTAAGATTTAAAGTGAAGTGTTGTTACCTGTATCTATTCATGCTGCTAAGGAGTCCTATAGACATATTGGACTGTTAAACTGAAAGGTCATTGGCTCAAATGCACAATCTAATCTGCAAGGGAAAGATGAAGAAGTCTACTTCTATACAGATGTCAAGTCTGGAAAACCCTGTGAGGCAGCTCTATGCTGCCCTTAGGTGGTACTATGTCCCATAGAGTCAGAACTGATGCATAGAGAACCAGCAGGTTTTCAGAGGAAGTAAATTGCTCAGGAGGATTGCCCATCTTTCTCCTTTTGATCAGCTGGTAGATTTGAACCACCAACCTTTGCACTGGCAGTGCAATTTATTACCACCAAGCCACCAGACCTCCATTTGAAGACATTATGCCAAATAAAAGAATCCATTGACAGGATGCATACTGGACGATCTCACATATATAAAAAGATAAGAAAAAGCATATAAATACCTCCCCACAACAACATAGAGTTCAAGTTTAGTAATAGAACCATGGGTAAGAAATGGGCAAAAGTGTTAACAGCAATGGAGAAAATTACATTGATTAAGGGTAGGATTACCTAACCACCTGTGGTAATTACTGCAATAACTTATACTTCTGTTTAAAGTTGTGTTGCAGATACATTTGTAACAATGACCCCAAAAAAGAAGCTGCTGACACTGCTTAGGCAAATCCAAAATCACTGGAAGCATAGGGAATGGTTTCATGGCCGTTTCAGGTAGTTGGCTTAATAATGTGTTCGGTGCTTCTCTTCTACCTCCTATTTTGTTAAGGAGTGCTGAGGGTAGTAAAAGCTTGTAAGAAGCCAGCCATCGAAGGCACGGCAGTTGATCTTTGTTTACCTTGAGTGACAGGAAGAAAAGAAGGAGCAGTTACATGAAAAATGTAATTAGTACCACTGTTGTTGTTGTTGTTAGAAGTCGTCAAGTTGAGTACAACTCATAGCGACGACCCAAATGAACAACAGATCTGAAACCTGTCCTATCATATTCCATCCTCAAAATCGCTGAAACCCGCAAGACCATTGCTGCACTCACTGTGTCAGTTCACTTGGTTGAAGATCTTCCTCTCCTTCACAACCCCTCGCCCCTCCACCTTTCCAAGCCTGATGCCCCTCTCCAATGAGCAAAGTATGTGAGATGAATCTTCACCATATTTGCCTCCAGCAGGCAGGTACCTGCTATTTTGGTAGTTCATGGGATATTTAGCACTCTTCTCCAACACTGCAATTCAAAAGCGTTAATTCTTCTTCTGTCATCCTTAGTCATTGTCCAGCTCTCAGAAGCACAGCAAGTGATTGAAAAGACCATGGCCTGAATAAAGCACGCCTTATTCCTCAAACTGACATGATTGCTCCTCAATAATTTAAAGATGTTCCCGACTACTGACTTTTCCAATGCAATGTGTCTCCTGATCTCCTGACTGCTAGTACCAAGTGTATTGACAGTCTCAACATTTTCCCCATCTTTGTCTGACTTACTTTGGACATGTTGCAAGGAAGACCAGTCCTTGGAGAGGGATGTCATGCTTGGGAGGTTGGAGGGACAGTGCAGGAGAGGAAGACCCTGAATGCCACGAGTTCAGTGACTGGGTAATGGGTTAGGTGTGTCAGGGATAGTGGAGTTGGCACAGGATAGAGTAGGGTTTAGGCCTGTTGTACATAGGGTCACTATGAGTTGCAGGTGACTTGATGTCACATAACAACAACAATCATAATGTTGCCTATAGGTCCAGTGACTAGGATTTTTGTTTTGTTTTCATTGAGATGCAATCCATATTGGAGGCTTCCGTCTTTGATCTTCAGAAGCAAGTGCTTCAAGCCCTCCTCATTTTTAGCAAGCAAGGTTATATATTCTGCATACTGAAGGTTATTTATGAGTCTTCCTCCAATTCTGATGCCACATTCTTCTTCAGAGTCCAATTCTCAATTAATCTTCTCAGGAAACAGATTGAATAGGTGTGCAGAAAGGATACAATCCTGACATACACCTTTCCTAATTTTAGACCAGATAATGTTCCCTTTGTTCACCCAACAACCTCTTGATCTACGTATAGGTTTCACATGAGTCCAATTAAGTATTCTTGAATTCCCATTCTTCTCAATGTTAGACACTAAATGGTAGAATTGTTACATGCTTTTGAGTTACCTTCAATTCATAGTAACCCTATGTACAACAGTTCTGAAGCCTGCCTTGTCCTGAGTGAGTCTCACTGACTGTGACACATCTATCCTCATTGTTTTAGTTACTGTGTCAATCCATCTCATCTGAGGTTTTCCTCTCCTTCACTTTTCCTCCACCCTTCCAAGCATGATATTCTTCTTCTCCAAGGACTGGTCCCTCCTGGCCATGTGTAAAATGGAGCTTCAAAATTCTAGCCTCTAAGAAGAAACTTGGTTTCACCCTCTCCAAGACAGATCTGATTGTTTTCCTGGCAGTCCATGTATGTTCAAGACTTTTCTCCAGCACCACAACTCAAAGACATCAATCTTTCTATCATTCTTAGTCATTGTACAGCTCTTTGATGCATAGCAAGTAATTGCAAAAACTGTGGCCTGGACCAGGCACACCTTAGTTTCTAAACTGACATCATTGTTATTCAGTACTCTGGAGAGGCCCCTGACAGCAGATTTTCCCAGTGTAATTTATCTTTTGACCTCTTGACTGCTGGTGCCAAGAGTGTTGACTGTGGAGGTGAGTGAGCTATACTTGTTAACAACCTCTATCTCTTCTCCATCCATTTATCATAGTGCTGCCAACTGACCCAGTGGTGAAAATCTTTGTTTTCTTATTGTTGAGCTTCAATCCATATTGAAGACTACAGTCCTTGACATTCTGTACCAAGTGCCATAGGTCCTCCTCAGTTTCAGCAAACAAAGTTGTGTCATCTGCGTAAAGTAGATTGTTTGAGTCTTCCTCCAATCCTGATGCTACATTTCTCCTCACAAAGCTCAACCTCCCAAGTAATTTGTTCCACATAGAGATTGACTAGGTATGGAGACAGGATACATCCCTGACTCACTCCTTTCCTGATTTTGAACCATGCAGTGTTTCCCTGCTCTGTTCTGAGGACTGCTTTCTGGTCCAAGTATAAGTTTTGCATAAAAACAATCAAGTATTCGGGGGATTCCCATTCTTCTCAGAGTCAGCCACAATTTGTTGTGATCCACACAGTCAAATGCCCTTGAATAGTCAATGAAACAAAGATAGACATTCCTCTGTTACTTAATTTATTTATTGTGATCCACACAGTCACATGGTAGAATTAATGTCACCAAATAGTAGAAGTCTGGGTTCTAGAATCTCTACATTCTACTAAATGTAAAAATGTTAGACTGCCGTTGTTTTTTGCCATGTGTTTTCTCCAACAGCAACAACAAATACATTGAAAAGGCAAAAAAGACTACACAAGCAACCAAGGAAATTGAAGAAAAATCAAAAGATTAAACTTAACAAACCTCTTGCTGTTGAGTCAGTTCCAACTCATAACAACCCTATCTCTACCACCCCCTCATTGCTGTAGAATTGGAACTGACTCATAACTGGGAAAACCACAGAGTGTTTTTGATGATTGTAAATTACATGAGAAGAGATTGCCCATCTTCTGTGGAACTGCTAGAGGATTTGAACTGCCAGAGAAGTGTGGCTTTGGGTTGGCAGCACAGCTCTCTATGGACCTCTGCCACCAGAACCCCCTCTCTAATCACCCTGTAGAGCAGAGGGAAGTAGTCTCATGGAATTTCCAAAGCTATTTTCTTCAAGAAGCAGATCACATCTTTTTTACTTCAGAGTAGTTGGAGGGTTTGAACCAGTTACCTTTGAATTAGCAACCAAGCACTTTACAAGGTCCCTCCCTGCTTATATTATAGCTTTGGAACGCCGGGGAAAAGTGTTCCTCAGTCCTATTGGGTCGCTAGGAATCAGAATGGATTGAATGGCAACCAATATTAGTAAATTATCTATTGTATTGTTGTAGATGCTATCAAGTTGCCTCTGACTCATCCTCATAGGATCTTTATGGGAGCTGGTTTCCAGTCTTTCTCAAGAGGTGACTGAGTGAGTTTGACCCGCTAACCTTTAGATTAGGTACTGTTGTGCCTTCATGGCTCCTCCATCAGCTGTTATCTCTTGTCTTTATTTGGGCATAAATGCATAGAGTAACTGGTCAGTTGTGAAATCTTACTGATGAAGTTTGGTTGGAGAAGTGAACAAACACACATGAATGTGTGCATACCTTCCCGAAGTTTGACTTTTCAAGTAACACTATTGAAAGATTATGGAGATTTTGTGATTTACTGCCTTTAGGAATTACATGTGTAGCAGATCACCAGGCCCTTCTTCCAAGGCACTTCTGCGTCAGTTTTCAGCCTTTCCACTGGCAGCCGGGAATGTTAAACATTTGCCCCGCCCAAGGACTCTAGAACACCACCTAGCTTCCGTTTTCTGTGAAAATATTCAAGATGAAAAACTTAACCATCAACAGTTTGTTTTCTAAGAACTCTGCAGAGTTATTTACAGTTGTTCTTCGAGATCAATAATGCATCTATGATGTCAGTTTTTATAACTTCCCTCAATGAGAAATAATAAATGCAAATAACCACCTCTGCATTCCATTGTGCTCAGCTTGTGGATCTGGTGGGTGGGAATGAATTCATCCCCACATTCTTCCAGGCTCCTGAATGGCACTGAAGCACGCTGTGCTAAATGCATGCCTTCAGGCAGAGAGGAACTGGGGCCTGTTCACATGCAGTGGAGCCAGGGAGAAACGCAGGGACGGGAGATTTAAGAAGCAGATGTAGGCTGAGTGGAAAGGGAGCTAAAGCCAAGAGGAAAGCGACGCAAAAGCTGGACTTGGATTCTTTCAGCCAGACTTGCCAGCTGGGCGGGGGTAGGAAGCATACTAAGGAGGAGCTGAAGAGTTGGCACAGAGTGTGAGAGGGTGATGGCGAGTCTGTGCAGGGAGAGCAGGAGGGCAGAATCCTGGCTGGGGTCATCACATTGTTTGCAGTCACTTTGATTCTGATTCTTGGTGACGCCATGCCATGCGGAACTGTTTCCCATATGGGTTTTCAATGGCTGTGAACTTATTTTTTCTTTTAATATAAAATTACTATTTTATACTGGTTTACTTACAAAGTTCATATACTTTTTACTTTTTTTTTTTTTTCCTTTACACTGGATCTCTAAACTTTTAAAAGAATAGCCCTGCCTTTCTTCCAAGGCATCTCAGGATGGATTTGAACTGTCAACCTTTCATTTAACTATGTCACTTGGGAATATCCAACACAGTGGCTCATTTCTCTCTTTAATTTTTCACTTTGGACTAATTTCTCTGCTGTAAAAGCTGAATAAAACCTCCCGAGAAATGGGAACTGCCTGTTCTGAAGTAGACTGTAATGTTAAGGTCACAAAGACTGAACTCAGATTTTGAGTTCAACCATTTGCTGGCTGTGAAGACTTGAACAAGTTACTTACTTTCAGAGCATCAGGTTCTCATCTCTTGACTAAGGAAATAGAATTAATTCACAATATATGCCTTGTGACCAGTAGCCCTAGCGGCACAGTAGTGAAGGTGCTCAGATGCTGACCAGATCGGTTGGTGCTTTAAACTTTCCAGCTGGTCTGTGGGAGAAAAAAAGATGGAATAATCTCTTTCCATCAAGAATTGCAGCCTTGGAGACCCTGTGGGCTTATTTTAGTCTGTACTCTAGGGTCACTATGAGTAGGAATTGATGCGACAGCAATAGTTTTGGTCTTGTGTTGAAGGCCTGCAAACTTATTTTGATTGTTGAAGGAAACAGTGCGTGAAAAGGCCCCGGAAGAGAGGCAGATAAAAACAGTAGACCTTCAGGAAGTATATTAGCACAATTTTGTCATTTGCCGTGTTCCTTCCTAAAGTAAATCACCTCCCAAGGGCCCTTGAGGGAGGCTCACCCATGCTCACTTGCTCTGAGCTGGCTATTCGGGCTCAGGAAGATGTTGGTGGCTACAAAGCCAGGGTTAAGTGGCTTGTTTGAACTTATAATTTAGTGACTAGATACTGTGATTGAAGTAATTAGTTTTACCAAATTGTACATGAACTGTTGAATTGACAAGCCTTGTGTTCTTTACATTTTTACAATCATAAAAATTTTTTTAAAAATCTACTGACTAGTTGCAAGAAGTTGCACTGCAATCCCGAAGGCATGTGGTTCTAATCCACCGAGAGTCCATGCAGGAGAAGGATGGGTACTCTCCTCCCCTGTGATTAACTGCCTCTGAAAACCTGCCAGAGGGTCAGCTATGGGTGGGATCCATCTCAACGGTATACAACAATAACAATAATAAGCTACAAACACACTCTCCCGCCCCACAACAAAACAGAACAAAGCAAAAACTCCTATAAAATCTACTGACTAGAATCATGCATTTTCTTCTGTTTCCATTTTTATTTTGAACAAGAATATAAAGATGTTTTTAAAAAAGAGCCATGCCCCTGTAATCCATTTTAATACAGTAATGTTCATTTTCTTTTCCTTCACTTTCTGCAATTGAATTGCTCCAGTTTTAAAGGAAAGAAATGTAAACACTGAGTTAGCAAGGGCTCAGAAGTTTATTGTTTATGTTTCCTCCCCCAAATGTATGTTTATTTTGGATATTTAGAAGTCAGTTCCTCCTTTGCATCCTTCTAAACTTCTCACTAGTACTTAACTCACTCTTGCTTGTTGAGCCATTGAACCATGGGAAATTCATTTTCAAAATCTGCTTAATTGCTGTGAGACTTTTAATTTGTTCTGGATGATGGTGCTAATGTCTGGGAACTGGGACTGAAGCCCTCCGGGGTTGTTAATTCAATCAGCTGCTGTGCCCTCGCCATACCTAATGAAGGAGGGCCGAGCAGATCCCTCTCACAAAGAGGCTGAGTCTCCCCTGATCACCTCCTCAAGGATGAATAAGTGGGGCCCCATGTCCCCTCGAACACTTGGGGCAAATTACCAGGATGGCAGTCCACCGTAGCCAAAGCCCTAACTTGTGCTTTCCCCAAATCATTAGTCAGTTTTATGTACAATTCCCAAGTTTTGAAACCGGAGGGAGTTTATGTGTATGTGTTCACACACCTGCTGATACACAAATCATTAAAGTTTGAAGTTCTATTTTGACTCTACATGTGATTTGTAAAATCCTCAGTGTCACCCCCAGACTATTGGTATTCCCATTAACTACTGAAGTTTTCCATGGCCAGACTGGTGAAAGCTTGCTCTGTCCTCATGATAAATTAGCTTGTTTATTCCTCTTCTGCTTATTTCTATCCTGCTGTTGGTTAGCGTAATGAAGCAGAAGTCCATTGTGTGTGTTCATTGGGTAGTGATCCTCTGGCACCAAAGGGGGTAATTGAGTAGAAAGGCGGAATGCTGTTGGTGCATGGGAGAAGTTAACACCACATGAGGTCACCAGGCTTCAGGCTTTAATCAATGTGGACACAATGCAATTGAGATTTTGAAAAGGGTTTGTTTATAGTGTGAGAGTAAGGGTCAGTAGTTAATTTGAAATGCTGTAGGTGTGTTTTCCTTGAACCAAGAAGGTACAGAGCATGTGTCATAGAGGATTGTAAATATCCTCAAGGGAGGGATGTAATTGGGGTTGGGGTTTAAAAAGAAGGGCACTTAAGAACTTCATTGTACTTATTATTGGTCCATCCATGTTTTATTTAAACTTTTACGACTCTTCAAAATGAGAAAGAGACTGCTGCTGAAGACACTCTATGGAAGTCCATCAGACAGAGGCTGGAATTTCTTTCATCTAAGGCAGAGCCCTACTAAGAAATAACAAATTTTGTTTTAATCAGTGGTTTCCTTTGGGAAAATATTTATAGTCATATGAAATCTTGCTAGTGGTCAAGACTGTGCACTAATTCTGTAAGAATGCTCACTCTCAGAATTTTACATCTTCTAGTGTTTTAAATGGTAGCTTGAACCAAGTAATATGAAAAGCATTAACCTTTCTGTTTGTCCTTGCTGCTGCTACATCTCCAGTCTATATCAAGCATGCCTGCCTTTGTTTCTGTTTTGGGGGTGGGTTTTTTTTTTTTTTACATTTTTGGACTTTCAGTATTATTTCTCCTCCCTCCCCCCAATTATTTAATTTTCTACATTTTAAAGGCTAGGAACACTTTGGTTTTATAATAACTCTCTAATCAGCCCAAAAGTAGAGAGATTTCTCCCCTTTTGCATGGGGAAAATTTGCAAGCAAACATCTAATTTTCAGAACGGACTGTAGAATGAGACCGTCTAGGTTGTGAAAAGCCAAAGAGGTGAAATGGACTCTCCACTTTGGTGAAGTGTAGTGAAATCTAGGTGATGGGTTAGTACTCCTGATGCCTCGGATCTATCGGTTCAGTGCTTTTATTTTTCTTTACGTCACTTTGACTGACATCATCTCATTTGATCTTACCAACAACATTCTGAGACAGGCCAATATACTAGAGGCAATTGTATTTAAGTTACAAGAAGAAGATGGTAAATAATGCTTTTTATGGTGCGTTTTGTTTGAGAAAGGGAGTAGATATGTTTTCGTAGGAAGAACTTTTAGGATTTAAAAATGAATTACTACTTATAGGATGAAGGGGGAAAGGTCATTGTGTGTAAAAGATTCCATACAGAAAAGCGGGGAGGGGGAATGAATTACACCAAAATAGTGGGAGTCAGTAGCTATGTTAGTGTGGAGACAATCTAAGTACTTTTGTCTTATCCCTAGATTTGTTTCTTCTGGACCAGAAAAATAAATGAGTACATTTATAAATAATATTAAAAAGAGTTAGGTGTTTTTATTTTATGTTTTTTCATAGAGAATTATTTCTTACAGAAGTCACGATCTGTTATAAAAATAGTGCTTTTTAACTACTTTCTAGGAAAAGTAAATAGCATCTATAGCCCATCTTCTTTGTTTTCCTCCATGGCATTCAGATATTCTCATAGATAATTGTTGACCAAATCTATAAAGAATAGCTCTATAAAAGAACAATAAATTTTAAAACTGCTGAATGTAACCAAAGATGAGAATGAAACTAATTTACTAGGTTTGCATAAAGAATGATGGTAGAGTATCCAACACTAACTTTTCTATCTTCGATATTACATCCATTGTGATTCTCTGTGTGCTGTTGTTGGACAGTTACGCTATTTCCAGTCTGGGAGCTAGAAAAACCACCGTCAGAGCGAAATTCTTAATGTTGTTGTTGGTTGCCTTCAAGTTGAGCATGACTCATAGCGACCCTATGAACAAAAGGCCTGAAGCCCCTCTGCAACTATTGACATTTATCAAAGTTCATAGAGTTTCCAGAGGCACGTTATTTAGGAAGTGGATACCACTCCTGCTTCCAACCCTATTATAGTAAGTTCTTGGTGTTATGTACCATTGAGTCGCCTGCGATATAGTGACCCAAATTCTTATACACATCCTTAAATATTTCTTTAACAGTCTCACCTCTGTGAATTACCAGGGAGGATTAACATATTTTCATGTCCTTATTGGTTATGTATAGCTTTTCAGGACTTGCCTGGTTGTTTCCTTCCTGTTGTCTATTTGTAAAATTATTTATAACAGAACACTTTTAAGATTAAGGAAAGAAAGATGGGAAAAACAACCATCATCTTCTTTTTTTTTTGAAAGAGGATGGTGGTTAGTTGGTTTAGGGTTTTGTTTTGTTTTTCTCCAAATAAATCTATCTTGGAGACAGTGCAACCAGGGTGCTTGTAAGAGACAAGAATGGGCTCATAGACTTTGGGCATGTTGTCAGGGGGTATCACTCCTTGGAAAATGAGAAAAGCAGAGTGTCAACAAAAGAGGTCCCTCAATGAGCATGATCTGACACAGTGACTCCACCATTAAGCTTGAGCTTGATCATGAGGATGGTGCAGGAGAAAAGTTTCGATCTGGTGTTCTGGGCATCACTGTAAGTTGTGGTCAGCTTGACAGCACGTAACATTAAAATGTTCTTTTGTTAGCGGGCCCCATTTTTTGTGGCACTTTCCTCCCCCATTCTTAGTCTTTGCAATTAAAGAGACATTTTATATCTTAAACCACACGGGCTGAATGTAGGGAAGGGCATGTGGCTGAGTCAAATGCAAGCTGTTTTTGCATCATAAGGACCACTTTGGACTGTTGTTGTCATGTGTGTCAGGTCAACTATGACTGCTAATGACCCTGTGGATGACCCTAGTCTGGTAAGAATGAATTCTGAGACTTGATAAAGGCTATCAGAAAGAGAGGCCCTCCTTTTACTTTTACTGAGTTTGAGCCCAGAAAATACAAGCCTGGAATGGAATGGCCTGAATTCTTCCAATGAAATGTGAGAATGAAGCTAATACAAATAGGTAAAATTCAGAGACAATAAGAGAATTGATAACCTAACTTAATTCCCCAAAATAATCACCATTTGAAATCAGTTCTCTCAGGACATCTTCCAGTTTCACCTTATTCATTTATTGATTAATTTTTTTCCTCAAGCAAATTTGATCAGTGTTCTCTGTCTTTTGTAATCAGGAGAGGCTACACGCATATACTAAATATAGATTCAGTTTAACATTAAATCTTGCTGGAGGCAGCTTCTATTTTGCAGTCTATTTGAGGGATTTGTTAATTTCTAATCGACTAGGTCTTCTGCCACAATTAAAGATTAAAATCAGGACAAAATAATCTCTGCCACGCACAGTTCTTCAAACTCGAGTTATAGCTGAAACTGTGTGTGTACAAATGTGCATGTATTCAGGGACCACTGCTGGAGCAGTGAGGGACTGGGGAAGATCATTAGTGACAATCCCTGGAACTTGGCCAGCCTGCTGGCTTTGAAGCAAAAGCTCATTGCAACATGTGCTCCAGCTGGGTGGATGCGTCTGGGAAATGGATGGCAACAGGATGCCCCAGCAACCAAAATGAGGTCCTGGAAGGCAGAGGAGAAGCTTTAATGACTGTCCAAGCAGAGCAGAGCTGCTGAGGTGGTTGGGAAGCTTCAGCAGGTATTATGATGACTTGAGGTTTCTTTGGGTCATCTGGGAGTCTGTGAAGCAGAACAGGGAATGTGTTGGCACATGTTACTGCAAGCCTTGAACTTGGAGTATGCTAGCCATGGATGACAGAAAGAGTCTATCCACAGCTGTCACTTTTGAGGAACTTGGTTTCAAGAAAACGGGATTGTTTGGTTTTGATTGTTAAGATTGTTGTTATGTGCTGTTGAAGCCTAAAACATTATTTTTAAGAATTCAGGTTTGACCTGGACCCCTGGAAGAATGAGGCAGCCATTGATTTGAAGCAACATATGCATAATCCAAGACAAGAGTCACCTAATTTGAGGTGCACTGAATTGAAAATGAGTCTTCTAGAGAAGTAGTAAGCCAAGTCAAGACAATCGGCACTAACTCCATTTGCCTCTTTGAACATACTGTTCAATCTCTCACGCGTTCTCTGGTTTTTACTTACGTGCTAAGTGGATCTGGTAATGCCTTTTCCTAGCCACATAGTGCAACTGTTATCAGGAGAAGGTTGACTATTTTTATTGTTGTTTTAAATCAGAATCATTTTCTTTGAAAAGCATCTTTTATTACTGCTGTAAACATATGTAACACAGCATGTGCCAATTTCACTCTTCTCCCTTGTATTTTAGTAACATCAGTTAAGTGAATCGTGTTGCATAACCTTCTCCACTCTTGGTTGCCAGATTTCCATCACCATAAACAGAAACTCAGTGCTTTCCCAACAATCTCTCCTCCTTTGTTTCTTCCTTCCCTTGGTAACCACTAATAAATACATTTACCATTTATTTCAGTGAGATTATACATTATTTCATTTTTATCTTGACAGATGAAAAGAGATGTGTCTTTTTTTCTTCAAAGCCCCATATTTTGGTCTTTCTCTCCATTTTTTAAAATTTTTGTTAAAGGCATAAAAAGTGTCTTCTCAGTGTTTTGAGGATCCCTGGATGTTGGAAACTCATTTTAGATGGTGATTGGAGTATTATAACATGTTACTAAAATTTGGAGAGTGCAGAGGGCCTTAAAGCATGATATAATACAGGAGAAAGATGTGGCAGTCTGCTTATGTAAAGATTATAGCCTTGGGAATGCCGAAGTGTTGATCTGCTGCACCCTACAAGGTCTCTATGAATGGAAAAGGAACTTAAGGACAGTGGGTTTAGTGTTCAGCTGATAGCTATAGGTTTAAATAAGATTGTGTATAGAAAGGCACTTGTCATTTTAATGTACCAAATACATATAAGATGGTATCATTTTAGCTAAGGAAACAGGCATGTGTAAAAACATCACCAGTAGAATAGTATAAGATTAAAAAAAAAAAAAACAAACCACCAAAAAAAAAGCCAGGCAATCAAGCAAACAAAACAAAACATCATTAATACTCCTATAGGACACAGTAGAACTATCTCCATAGACCTTCTAGGGCTGTATTCTTTAGGAAAGCAGACCACCATGTTTTTCTCCCAGAGAGTAACTAGGGAGCGTTGGAACCAGCACGTCTTGTGGGTAGGAGCTGAATGCTCCTCACTGCACCACGAGGCCTCCCATGAAAAAGACTCATTCCCTCACCCACTCATTCCTGTGAACTAGGATTCAGCAAGTTTGTCAAGTGGTAAATCACATGAGAGGAGATTGCCCATCTTTCTTCCATGGTGCTGCTGTTGGAGTCCTACCACGAGAGAAGCGTTAACTTGTTATGTGTAAAGCAACACAACTTCCTATAAACTATGCCACTAGAGTTTCCTATAAAAATGTAGTTGTTGTTATATGCCATCAAGTCATATAGCAACCCTATGTACAAAAGCCTTCTCTATGCTGTGCCAGCCTTAATTGTTTACTGTGTACTAGACGGTGTGCTAAGTGGTTTAATTGTATTATTTCAACCCCATAGGATAAACAGACTACAACTAGTATCTTTGTCTGCCTAGCTTGGTTATTTCACGTCTAAAGAGACAGATGCTTAAAACACGGACTTGGACTCCTAACTGGTTAATTATATTGTCTTTCAAAAATCATCTATTCTAAAAGCAGCGGTATTTTTGGTGAATGGAAAGGCAATATACAGGAAGGGTTTAGTACAGTAATTAAGTGCAATAACCAGTTGATATATGAAACAAAATTACCATGAATGATTCCATGAAAATGCAATATGATTTGAAAACTTCTTTCAGTTAAAAAAAAAGAAAGCAGTTCAGTAAATAAAAAAAAAAAAAAAGCCATGATGATGGTATTTTGGGACAAAACCTGGAGGTGACTGTAAATTGAGCAGAGGTTTACACATGCAAAAGCACATAGGGACCTGGGGCTTGAGGAGACAATGTGGACAGGGCCTTCCGCCCACCGCCTCCTGCATTTCCTTTTGTGAACTCTAGCTGCTTGTCCCATCCTCCTTTGTCAAAATGAGGTCCTGTTCATCCTGCCCACTTTCACAAAGTAAGTGTTTTAGGCACTCTCGGCAGACTGGCTGGATTGTCTGTTTGGGCTGTGAACAGATTGTGTGGGTGATGAGACAAGTAGGAAAAAGACTCTGCAGTCAAAAAAGGGAGGCGAGAAGCTCTTTCTCCTGGCTCAGAATGGAGCTTAGCCACAAAGGGAACTTCGTTAATCATGTCTCCTTTTGTAATCAGGGTGGAAGAGGCTTTTAATTTAAAAAACAAAAAAACACCATTACTTTGCCCTCTGTGTCTCGTCTGCATTAAAACAGACGAGGAGTTATAGCTATAGCTAATCATGGGGTTGAAATGCTGTGTGCAATAAGCTAATCAAGGGGCTAAAAATGTCCCAGATGTGACTGGACAGAATCAACTTCACTCGGTAAGAAGTGGGTCAATACAACTTGGAAACCAATTTGTATGTGGGACCAACTGGGCTTTTAGCAGATGTATCTGACCTGGTAGACGTATGTCCTTGTGTATGTATGTCCTTGTGTATGATCTACACTGTGAATGATTTATGCTTAAATAGTAACAGTTTCATGCATGTGAGAGAAATGAGCAGGAGTTAGAAAAGATTTGGGGGTATTAGTGAATTTAAGGGGCTCACTTGTTTCACATTAAGTATCAAAAACAAGCCCTAAATGGAAAATACAGGCATATTCACTTTTTGAGTGATGTTGGATACTTGTTTAATTTTTCAGTATTTAACTTTCTTAGAAATCAAAAGAAGATAATGACAGTCGGTACCCATTTAACAGATATTGTCTGAAATAATGAGGCCGTAAACCCTCAAACAGCATAGGAAATGAAGAGGTAGAGAAAATTCTTCCAATTATTATTCATATTTAATATGGAAAAATAAATCAGTGCAATTTTGGTTGTTTTTTTGGTTTGTTTTTTAAATACTTTTATCCTTTCAACACCTCTTTTACAGGGAAGGCTGTATGCCTAAATAGAAGCTGACTCGGTAAAACTTCGTTTTCCAAGACAGGCCCCGCAAATTTGCATTGTGGTTAAACTTAAAAAAACCCCACCTACCTCTGTCCAGTGTCAAGGTGATGTGTCATGAGCTGCTTCTTTAGGACAAATGCAAGGTAGTCAAATCAAAGATAATACTATTGTTTCAAAAGAAACTAATCAGCTGTTATACCCTGTTTCCTAGCAGCATAATTATTTATTGTTTCTTTAAAATTAAATTTCATTTTTAAGCCCAAACAGTGGAAAATGGCTGTGAATCCAATGAGAGAGGTGTCAGAGTGTTGCAGGTTTGGCAAGTAGTAGAAATAGCTACTTGGTATTTGCTCTTTTTTTCTACCCTTACTGTTTTATCTTTGATCATCTGTTCAGAATCAATGAAAAAAAAAATCTCCATAAATTGCCTTCCCGTCTTGCATCTGGCCTTACCTAAATGACATTTTCTTACCAGTCACGGGTGTAGCTCACTCCTGTTATTTTATGAGTCATTACTGCTGGTATATTCTGCCCAGTAGAAGGTTCCCAAACATTGCCAGATACCTTTTCTGGAGAGGAGACAGAATTGCTTTGAGATACGCATCAATTTTTCTCCCCTAACCACTGGGATTAGAAGACCTGTTGGCTGAAGATCACCCAGAATTTACCAATTCTTTCAAGAAATGGAAATATTTCTTTGCATAGCCCAACTTTATCCATGTGAGGGGGACTCTCTGTAAAGATCACATCCCTGCCGGCACCTGTCAGATAGTGATGAGTTCTTCAGACAGCCTATTCCTTTTCCCAATGCAGTTGAAGCACTGTGATGGTTCCTTCTTTTAATTCAGTGGAAAATTAACTTTCAATTACCAAATTATGATCACCATACTTGAATCCTGAATTGCATCACTCTGGTAGCCTGATGGGTAAGGGGTTGCTCTGCCAACCCAAGGGCAGACAATTTGAATGCACCAGCTTTTAGGTAAGAGAAAGATATGTAAACTCCTCCTGTGAGATTTACAGCCTCTGAAAACTCACTGGACGGTCAGTTATGAGTCAGTTCCTACTTGATGTCACCGCTTGATGGTAAGTAACCCCTGAATCTTGGATTTTCTTTTTTTTTTTTTTTCCCTATTCTAGAATGTATGTTTTCCTTTTTATGTTGTTGTTAAGTGCATGCAAATAGGAACCAACTTACAGCTGATCCTCCAGTGGGTTTTCAGAGGCAGTAAATCACCCTGGAGGAGACTACACATTTTTCTCCCACAAAGCAGCTGGTAAATTTGAGCTGCGAGTTTTCAAGTTGGCAGTGCTGCTCCTTACATTAAGCTAGCAGAGAGCTCCCTTTTCTTCCATATAGATGGTGACTTTTCGAATAATTAAAGATGACTCTAATTTTTCTCCCTTATTTCTCTTCTCCAGGTAAAACACCCCCTAGTTTAAACTTCTTACCATACCTGCTGTCCTTTCTGGTTGTTGCATTTTCAGTCAAAATTAAGTTGATCTTTGGAACATAGATAGCTTTGCCAAATTGATAGCTATGGAAAATAGCTATATACCTTTGATTTTTACTTGGAAAATAACCATTTTCCTGTTTGCAGGAGAAAAATCCATGATGTAAAAGAAAGGGAAAAAAATCAACTGCCTTTTCTTTTTGGAACAAACCATCCGTGCTGCTGGGCGTCAGATTAGGTCAGAGAACACTGAGTTCTACTGTAGTGTGTTCACTGGTCTTGTCAATGCCATTTAGGAAGCCCTAGATTGTGTTTAAGGAGTTTAATAGTACAGTGGTTAACACTACTACTAACTGAAATCCAGTTTGGTTCAAATCTACCAGCTGCTCCACAGAAGGAAAAAACTGGCACTCAACTTTCATATAGGTAGTTGTTGTGTTATTATGTGTTGTCCAGTTGGCACCTATTCATTGCTGCCTCCCAGCAGCTTTTCAGAGACTGTAAATCACACAGGAAGAGATTGCCTATCTTTTTCTCACTGAGCAGCCAGTGAATTCTAATTGGCTGCCTTTGGATTGACAGAGCAACTCCTTTTCATTGGGCCAGGAGAGATCCCTATCCTATAAAGATTAAAGCCTAGAACATCCAATAGGGCAGCTTTGTTTTCTCCTATAGGGTCTCTATGCATCAGACTTGACTCCATGGCCCACAGCAAAAAGAAGATTGCTATTTATGAAACTCCACCACCATTTTTACTCATGTAACTAAGGCAGACTTTTTCTACATGATTTTTACTACATAGCTCTGCTTAGGTTCTTTCATCAAGAGAAAAAGTGTAGTCTTAAAACAAAGACTTTTGCCTGCTGTTGAAGACTTATCCAAAGTCCTAAGGAGCAGTGATACCAGTTTAAAGTCTAAAGTGCACCTGGTCTAATCCATGCATTTGGATTACTTGTCAGTCACTTGCTATCCATCTGAAGTTTGCACAGTGAGAAGTAAAATAGAAGAAGAATCAATGCTTTTGGAGTTGGGGTGTCATAGAAGAGTACTGAATATCCCAAGGACTATCGGAATAAACAAAAAATAAATACATTCTGAGAAAAGTACAACCAGGGTGTTCTGTAGAGGCAATGATGGTACATCCTTTGGGTATGGTGTTAGGAGAACTCAGTAGTTGGACAAAGATACTGTGCTTGGAAAAGTGAAGAGTTAACAAAAGAGAGGAAGGCCTAGAAGTAGATGGCCAGTCATTTTTTCCAGAGAATCTCTGGATACACTCAACACTGCCAATCTTTCAGGTAGGAGCTGAGCTCTAAATCATTTGTACCACATAGGGACATCTATTAATAATTAACATTCACCAGGCCTCATGGTATACAAGATACTGGAATGAGTTCTTTCTAGTAATTATTTTATCCTCACCACTTATTTAGCAAGTAGGTACTATTAGCATAATTTTTAAATAGAGGAATTGACTTCTATGAGGCTATGTAAGTTGCTTAGTTGAATTGCTAGTGAATGGCAAAGCTGGAATTTGAACCCATATTTTCCTGAGTCTGGAGCTGCTGCTTTTAATCCCTCTTATTGCTTTTGCTTCAGCAACATGAAGATCCCATACTATGGAAACAATGCCCTTGCTACACTGAGATCATTGCTTTCCCATAGGAGATTTTTTTTAAGAAGGCAATCTGAATAATTTTTAAAATAGATTAGGAGTTCAGCAGTTTAAATGAAAATCAGAGTGAATGTTTTGAGTTGTCTCATTAGCAAATTTTGTCAGTGATCTCTTGGCATAGGGCAGTGTGTATGACAATTTACAATTCTCCTGGGTAATAGATTTAGCTCTTTTGAGCTCAATTCTATCGTCCTGAAAACAGAGGTTGGACACGATCCAAATTATTTCATTGTATTGGAATGCTTTTGTGTTGACTGTGATGACTATAAATGTATGTGGCTGGAAGCTGTAATAGAGGGTTGTTTTTCCCCCTCCCTAACAACTATGATTAGACTAGACCCACCTTCCCAAAATATTAGCAAAAACCAGCCCAAATCTGTGCTGTTGAGTCAATTGTGCCTCATAGCAACCCTATAGGATAGAGTTGAACTGTCCCATAGGCTTTTCAAAGTTGTACATCTTTACAGAAACATCCCGCCACATCTTTCCCCCATAGAGCAGATGGTGGATTTGAACTATTGATCCTTTAGTTTTCAGCCAAGGGCTTAATGACCATGCCACTGTGACTCTTTATACTGCTTATTAGGGTTATATTTCAATTTGATAGAGAACAGTTTGAAGTTTTGCATATGTTTGTTAGCTAAAGCTTGCCTCTGCTTTCTGGAATGGTTTATTGGTCTTATCAATTGTCAGAAGATAGAAAAAACACTTCAGTAGGAAAGAGTAGGACAAATAAGATATTCTCTGTGGTGTCTTAGTCATAAGGAGTTGAATTACCAATTCAAAGATATGTGGTTCGAATCCATCGGGAGAAAGATAGACAATCTCCTCTCTTGTGATTTACCGCCTTTGAAAACTCACTGGAAAGTCAGTTATGAGTTAGTTCCAACTTGACAGTACAGAGGAACAGCCACAAAATTTTATCAGAGTTCTGGTGGCCTCATGAGTAAAGAATTATGCTACCAACTCAAAGGCATGTGGTTCGAATCCAACTGCTAACCCACAGGAGAAGGATGGGCAGTTTACCCTCATGCAGTTTACAACCTCTGAAAGCTCACTGGATGATTAGCTGAGTCAGTTCCAACTCCATGGCACATAACAGCAACCATGTCTATCAGATGTGAAAAAATAAGGAAAATGAGGAAGACCTGGCGGACTATATTCTTGGCACATAAATTGATCCTGACTTAAAAAGATGGATTGTTTAACTTTGATTGGACTTTCATCATGATGTATAAGTATATAAGCACCCTTTGTTAGATACAGTGGAGTTGACTCTCACACATAGCCACTCCATGTGTACAACAGAATTCTGCCTGGTTCTGTGCCATCTTCACAATCTCTATGTAAACCCATTGTTTTCAGACACTGTGTCACTCTCCTTGAGAACCTGACTCTCTCTCTTACTGGCTCTCTATTTTTCCCAAGCATGATGTCCTTCTCCAGAAACTGGTCCTTCTTGATAACACGGCCAAAGTATGTGAGACAAAATCTCAGTCTCATGCTTATAAGGAGCACTTTGGCTGCCCTTCTTCTAAAGCAGACTTATTTATGGTTTTAACACTCCATGGGATAGTAACACTTAAATCTATAGAATTTCTAAGTAAGAAAATTATTTAACACTTACAGTACTGCCTTTGACAATTAGAAAACTGAGGTCCAAAGTTGACCAAATAATTTTCCTGAATACAACAACAGGAACATATCTAGTATTAGAATTCAGAAATACTACTCATGGGATAACTCATTCCACCCCAAGTCTTAAAATTTGCAGCAGTTCAGGCATAACCAGAAGTGAAGCTGCAAATATATGAAGAAGGTACATAGAACGTTAAAATGTTAATAGTGATGGTTTTTGTAAGGTGCTGTTGAGTCCTGCTCACAGCAGCCCAATGAACAACATATCTGAACCCTGTGCTAGCCTGTGCTATCATCACAGTCTCTGACATATTCGAGCTCACTGCTGCAGTCATGTGCCAATCTTGTTGAGGTCTTCCTTTCTTTCGCTGACCCTCCACCTTTCCATAGCCTCCCCTAACAACATGGCCAAAGTATGTGAGATAAAGCTTGATCACTTTTGCTTCCAAGGAGTATTCTGGCTGCACCTCTCCAGTAATTTTTTTTTTCAGTTCATGGGATACTCAGTACTCTTCTCCAATATCACAGTTCAAAGGCATCAGTTCTTTTTCCGTCATCCTTATTCACTGTCTTGCTCTCAGATGCATAGCTAGTGATTGAAAAGACCATGACCTGAATTAGGCACACCTCCATCCTCAAACTGACTTCAGTCTCTTCTTTCATTCCTCATCCAGAGCTTGAATGTCTCTGTACCTTTTTTACTCACTCAGTGTTGTTGATAAGAACATTCTACTCACACAAGATAGGTGGATAGGTGTAGAGAGTTCATTGTCTTCAATTGGAAGGGTTAACTTTTGGCCAATCTGACTTTCATGATCTCAGATTTCCTTCCTTAAATTTTGTAAGTATTAGTAGTACCCTCAATATATCTAATTGCTTCTCCACATCTTGATGTTGTCAGGTGCCATTGAGTCACCTACAAGTCATAGTGGTATTACATACCACAGAATGAAACACTGCCCCGTCCTGCACCATATCCTCAGTCTATGCTATATTCAAGGCCCTACTGCAGTCACTACGTCAGTCCCTCTCATTGAGGGTCTTCTTGTCTTTCTCTAAACCTCTGCTTTTCCGAGCATGATGTCCTTTGCTATACTCTCTGATGAGACTTGTTTGAAACATGTTAAATTGTCAGAACATTCCTTTTGGGCATATATTGTTATAAAACTCTCAAATTATAAGCTATCCGATAACCCACCATTCTTGAAAGATTGTTCTCATAACTGAGCTAACGGCATAATCTAAACAGAGCAAAGTTACAAGAAATAAATTTATTTAAATGAAAAAAAAACCCTCTCGAATTAAGCAGCTATGAGTTACCTACATTAAAGGATCTTACCTGTTTTGTCTCTCAATTACTCTCCATCTGTCCATCCAAGCCTTGATAACTACTGGGTGGTCTTTTATTTTTTTCTTAAGCGAATAAACAAATTTAAGTTGTGCCTTTGAGAATCTCAATATTCTCAAATGAGCTATGCCAGACAGCAGAGGTAGTGGTGGGTCAGTGGTAGAATTCTCGCATTCCATGCAGGAGACCCAGGTTTGATAACTACCCATGTGCGCATCCTGCACAACCACCAACAAACAATGACAAACAGATAAGCCTTGGAGAAAGTGTACCGAGCATGCTTTTTGGAGGCAAAGATGATAAAGCTTCATTTTTTGTACTTAGGCATGTTGCTAGGAGAGAGTAGTCACCTGGTCAGTGGAGGCTTTTATGTTGCTGTGACGAGTAATGGGTCTCAGTGGAGCTTCAACACCTAGATGGATTAGAAAGACCTGATCATCTACTTCCAAAATCAACCAATAATAAAAAAAAAATAATCATGAATCATAGGGGCCTGATTAAGAGCTGATCAACTATTGTCCATGAGAGCCCAGTGAGTTGGAGGCTGACTGTGTAGCAGTTAGCATCACCACCAAAGAGCAGTTATCTAAACATACTCTTGTGCTTTTAATGCTGGCTACAAAGTCTCTGGGGAAAATTTTCCAGAATTGCTTCTGTTTGCTATGGTCTATCTTACATCTTTTGACGTATAAATTACTTTTCTTTTTGTGAGTTTGCATAATAGTGTTTCTATTTAGGAAAACTTCCTTTTAATCCTCAATATTTGATCCTAGAAAACTTCCTTTTAATCCTCAATATTTGATCCTCTACTTTTCAGTAATCATATGTTAGCTGATACGGATCTGAAAGAGCCAACATGAGTACTTTTCTGAAGTAAGACTATATTTGAACACAATGACAAGGTGATATCATAAGTAATACCTTCCCTCCACACGCCCAGTTTTTGGTTTTCGGTCTCCACTCCTCCCTTTAGAAGGATGTCACTTTAAAGATTAAAATGCAACTGATCCAAGCCATGATCTTTTCAGTTGCTTCCCATGTATTTGAAAGTTGGATAGTAACTAAGGGTCACATAAGAAGAATTGATGCCTTTGAATTGTGGTGTTAGAGAATAGTACTGAATATCACCTGGACTGTCAAAAGAACAAATAAGTCTGTCTTGGAGAAAGTGCAGGGTGTTTTTGTAAGCAAGGATGGTGAAACTTTATCTCATATACTAAAGGAGTGGCCTGTAGTACTTGGAAAAAGACGTCATACCAGGAATTATAGAAGGTCAGAGAAAGAAGGAAAAACATCAACAAGGCGGATTGACACAGTGACTGTAACAATTCACTTGAGTGTATCAGAGTTCATGAGGATGACATTGGATAGGGCAAGATTCAAGTCTATTATTTAAAATTGACCATGAATCATAGTCAACCCATTGGCACCTAACAACAACAATCCCCCTAACCTATCCCATTTCACTCCTGGTATCCACTAATAAACATTTGTTTTTACACATTTGCTTTCTCTTGGGGTTTTTATTGGGGTTTTTTTTTTGTTTTGTTTTAATATGTAAGATGAGCTGAGGGAGGATATTATCCATGAAGAAAGCAAAATGGTATTACAAAGGCAGAAGAGGAAGACAAGACCAAGACGGATGTCAGAAGAAACTCTGAATATTGCACTAGCCTGCCAAGAAGCCAAAGCAAAGGGAATATATAAAAAAGTTAAGGAGCTGAGAAGAAGGTTTCAAAGGGCAGTGCAGGAAGACAAAGCAAAATATCATAATGAAATGTGCAAAGAGCTGGAGTCAGAAAATCAAAGGGGTCAAACTCGCTCAACATTTCTTAAACTGAAGGAGTTGAAAAACAATTTCAAGCCTAGAGTTGCAATACTTAAGGATATTTTGGACAGAATAATCAATGATCCAGGAAGCATTTAAAGAAGATGTATACAGAGTTGCTGTACCAAAAGGAATTGTCTGACATTGAAGAATTTCATGAAACATATGAGCAAGAGCCTATGGTGATGAAGGAAGAAGTTCAAGCCACCCTGAAATGATTGGCATAACACAAGGCCCTGGGAATTCATGGCAAACCAATTAACATGTTTTAACAAACAGATGCTTCCCTAGATGCACTCACCAAATTGTGCCAAGAAATCTGGAGGACAACCACCAGGCCAACTAACTGAAAGAGATCTATATTTGTTCCCTTTCCAAAGAAGGTGACCCAACATAATGTGTAAATTATCAAACAATATCATATGCAACAAGATTCTGCTGAAAATTATCCATAAACAACTAGAACAGCACATCAAGAAAGAACTGCCAGATGTGCAGGCTGGGTTTAGAAGAGGCCGTGGTACTAGGGATATTATAGCTAATGTTAGATGGATCTTGGCTGAAAGCAGAGAGTACCAGAGGAATGTCTATCAGTGTTTCATTAATTATGCAAAGGCATCTAAATATGTGAATCACAACAAACTGTGGCTAACTCTGAGAAAAATGGGAATTCCAAAACACTTGATTGTGCTTATGCAAAACCTATACTTGAAGCAGGAGGCAGTCCTCAGAACAGAGCAAGGAGGCACTGCACATTTCAAAATCTGGAAAAGTGTCTGCCAGGGATGTATTCTGTCTCCATACCTTTTCAATCCATATATATAGAACAGATCATCCAGGAGGCTAGGCTGAACAAGGAGGAATGTGGCATCAGGATTGAGGAAGACTTATCAACAACTTGTGATGACAGGTGACACAACCCTGCTTACTGAAACTGAAGAGGACCAAGAGGACCTGAAGCTCTTGCTGCAGAAGGTCAAGGACTGCAGCTTTCAATATGGATTGAAGCTCAACATCAAAAAAACAAAGATTCTCACCACTGAGCCAATCGATAACATTATGATAGATAGTGAAAAGATTGAGATTGTTAAGAGCTATAGTTTGCTTGGCTCCACAATCCGCAGTCTTATACCAGCAGCCAGGACATCAAAAGACAGATTGCACTGGGAAGTCTGTTGTCAGGAACCTCTCTAAAGTACTGAAGAACAATGATGTCAGTCTAGAGACTAAAAGGAGTGCCTGATCCAAGCCAGAGTCTTGGCAATTACTTGCTATGCATCAGAAACCTGGACAGTGACTAGGGATGATAGAAAGAGAGTTGATGCCTTTGAGCTGTGGTGCTGGAGAACAATATTGAATATACCAGAGACTGCCAGGAGAACAAATAGGTTCATCCTTGAAAGAGTGAAACCAGGCTGCACTTTGGAGACAAGTATTCTTAGGCTTCTTCTGACTTCGGGCATGTTGCAAGGAGGGACCAGTCTTTGGAGATGGACATCATACTTGAAAGTGTGGAGAGACAGCTCCAGAGAGGAAGACTCTTGATGAGATTGAGTGATTCAGTGACTGTGGTAATGAGGGCAGGTGTGTCGGAGACAATAATTTTGGCACAGGATAGAGCAAGTTTCAGGGCTATAGTACATAGGTTCACTATGAGTTGCAAATGACTTGACGGTACATATCAGTAACAACAATGTAAATGAAAACATGCAATTTCTTTTTTCTTCTGTGATTGATTTGTTTCGCTCAGCTTAATAGCTTTATGCTCAATCCATATAGAATATTACCCTTAATAGTGCATTGGTTAAGAAGATAAAAAAGTTAAAATAAAAAAAAATACTTGAGAAGCTGGACTCTATGAAGTGGAGTGTGGCAGCAGAATTGGAGGAAGACTCAATAACTTGTATTATGCAGATGACACAATCTTGCTTGCTGAAAGTGGGGAGGACCTCAAGCACTTGTTGCAGAAGATCAAGGAATGCAGCTTTCGGTATGGATTGCATCTCTATGTCAAGGAAACAAAGATTTTTACTCCTGGACTGATAGGCAACATCATGATAGATGGAGAGGAGATGGAAAATTTTACTAGCTTTATCTTGCTTGGATCCACAATTAACACCCTTGGTACCAGCACTCAGGAGACTGCTTTGTACTGGGAAAATCTGCCATTAGGGACCTCTCCAAATTATTGAGGAGTAATGATGTCAGTTTGAGGACTAAGGTGCATCTGATTCAGGCCATGGTCTTTCTGATCACTTGCTGTCCATCTGAGAGCTGGACAATGAATAAGGATGACAGAAAAAGAATTGATGCCTTTAAGCTGTGGTGTTGGAGAAGGGCACTGAACTCAGGGATGCCCAAGAGAATAAATGGACATGTCTTGGAGAAGGCGCAGACGCTAGAGTACCCTGTGGAGGCAAGAATAATGAGCCTTTGCCTCAAATACTTTGGGCATGTTGTTAGGAGGGGCTATTCCTTTGAGAGGGACATGATGCTGGGAAGGGTGGAGGGTCAGTGAAGGAGAGGAAGACCCTTAACCAGGTGGATTGACATGGTGACTGCTGCAATGGGGCTTAAAAAAATATTTTTTATATTGTATTATTTTTATGTGTACCATCAAATCAGATCTGACTGGTACAGGAGGAGATTGCCCCCTCCTTCTCCAGCAGAGCATCTGGTGGAATTGAACCGTGTACCTCTGGGATTGCAGTGAAACGTCTTGCCACTAGGCCACCAGAGCTCCCTGCAATGGGTTTTTGTGTGTTAGGAAGTGTGAGGATGGAACAGGGCTCAGAGCTATTGTTCATAGGGTCTCTATGAGTCATACTCGACTCGATGGCACCTAACAACAACAAGTACATTGGTATAGGCAGGCCTTCTAATCTACTCTAGCATTTAAAAATATTGTCCATTTAGTATATGATAAAAAGTTTAGTTAGAAAATATAAGCCAAATTTAATGGGTGTGTTATGACATAAAGACCCAGGAGGGCAATATTATAAATATTGCACAAGAGGAGATTGCCTATCCTTCTCCTTTGAAGCAGCTGGTAGAGTCGAACCACCTGTCCTTAGGTTGACAATAGGCTCAATAGACTCAATAGGCCACAGAACTCCTTCCTGGCACATTAAAAAAACTCATAGCTGACCTGACAGTGGGTTTTTAAAGGCTATAAGACATAAGAAGGCATGTCCTGTCCTCCCACTGGACAGCTGGTGAGTTTGATCTGTTTATTTTTGAGTTGGCAGTACTACGTCTTATCAATTCCACCACCAGAAGTCCTTGTACAATGAATGAAAGATGTGAAACTTGAATAGCACCTAAAGCTAATGAAAATAATAAGATATTTTTCTAGTGATTATACTTAATTTGATTTGATTTGGATTGAAGCTGAACATCAAGAAGACAAAGATTCTCACCACTGGGCCAATGGACAGCACCATGATAGATGGAGGAGAGACTGAGATTGTTAATAGTTACACAGGCAACATTCTTGGCACCAGCAGTCAGGAAATAAAAAATATATTGCATTAGGTAAATCTGCTGTCAGGGACCTTTCCAAGGTACTGAGAAACAACTGTGTCAGTCTGGAGACTAAGATGTTCCTGATCCATGCCATGGCCTTCGCAATACTTGCTATGGATCATAGAGCTGGACAATGACTAAGGATCACAAAAGAAGAATTGATAACTTTGAGTGGTGATGGAGAAGAGTCTTGAACATACCGTGGACCACTAAGAAAACAAATATGTCTCTCTTGGAGAGGGTGAAATCAAGATCCTCTTTGGAGGCTAGGATTTTATAGCTCTCACATACTTTGGGCATGCGGCCAGGAGATCCTTGGAAAGGGACATATCATGCTCAGAAGGGTTGAGGAACAGTGCAAGAGAGGAAGATCCCAGATGAGATGGATTGATACAGTAACTAGGACAATGTAGGTGAGTGGGTCAGAGTCAGACTGGCTTAGGACAGGACAGGCTTCAGAGCAGTTATACATAGGGTCGCAATGAGCCACAGGTGACTTGACGGCACATAACAACAACAAATTCCTAAGACTGTGAATGTTAAAACTGCAGTTACCTTTAAACTTTCCCTCGGTCCAAAATTCTAGGAAAACCTTTCACAAATTATAAAGAACTTACCTTTTATTTGTATAATCAGTGAAAAGGATATCTTTATTTCTCACATTGGTGAAATTCCAGAAAATGTCACTAACCGACCTCTTTTAAATTTACCATTCAGAACAGCTCATTCCTTTAACGACATCTATCTCTTTCCTTAAAGCTGGTCAGAAGGGAGGAGAAGTAAACTGCTGCATCCAGGTTTCTGCCAGCTTCTCCAGCGTCCATCCAGAGTAGTTAGCATCCTGCATGAGCCAACAGGAGACTTTCATTTTGGTGTGACTGAGAAGAACTTATTCTTTAGTTTGGGTTCCTATCTATTCTGCCACTTCCTGACTGGTTCCATGGGTGGAAAACTCATTCCTGAGTCACTTTTCCCATTGTTTATTTACCTGTTTGCTGGGGAGGCAGTGTGCTGTGCTGGAATGAGCACTGGATGTGAAGTCAGACCTGCGCTGAAGTCCTAGTTCTGTCTCACTAGTCTCCTGACCTGTACAATGGGTTCACTTATAACAACTTCATCAGTTTATATGTTTGATCATTAGAAGGTCTATGTGTTTGAGCTTACTCTATGATACACACATTCACTATTATCCATGTTGATTATTAACATCAGTAATCATGCTGATAAAAGTAAGACAGCTGTGATATCGAAATACTGTATGTCGAGAATAGTGGTTATGTACCTGAAGTTTCTAGGATAGTAACAGCTGTTTTAGAACAAAGCACCTGCTTTCTCCTGGATTTCACTTTGGGGCTTTCTTACTCTGAAGTTCCAAAGCAAAAGTTTACCAGTGGGGAGTTCACTTAGAAAATAGAGGCACTAGTGTACCTGTTATCACCTCTGGCCCCTCAGCTCAGCCACAGCCGCTTGGGGCCTCCACTGGGGTTTGGGGAGATTTCCCACACAAGAGCTGGTTGGCCCCCTGTGCTGGGTTTATGAGATCATAGCCCAAGGTAGTAAATTATAAGATGCTATAATTCACTTTCCATAGGTGGTCTTGGCAGTGTTCCACAACCTTTTGGCTGACAGGTTGCTGATTTTGAAGCCCTGGTACCAAGTCAAAACTTTATCCCCACTGACTAGTTGACCAAATAATGGGCAAAGCATCAACAGATAAAGCCATTTTATTTTTTTTTCCCTGTGGATGTCTTTCGTGTTTGCTTCATGGGTATTTAGCTTTTGCTGTTTTGAATATTTCTAGAAAGAAGAGAGAAACATTCATTGTAGGCATTTTCCATAGCTAGAACTTAGAACTGCGGACTAGTGTACTTCTGTCAGGCCTCTTGATTTAGCTACCAGTCACCAGAGGCAAGGGTCAGTTCTCTCATCCCAATTCAGACCGCTGGATGTTCCTCCAATTAGCATGTCTAATGACTGGCACATTTTATGTGCTAAATCTCTGACAGGGTCCTTTATGTGGCTTTTATTATTATTTTTTTTAAACTGGCACCAATCTTGGGCCTAAAATAATTTTGTGTTTACCACAGCATTTCAAATACTATGTAAGAGTTTGGCTCTGTGTCCTGAAGCACTCTTAATTCTTTTTTCCCCTCTGGGTTCCTCTGCTCCTCAATTCCATGGGATTCAAGCCAGGCAAGGAATGTAAGCCAAGTGCACTGCTTGTTTGCTGTGTAGATTCTGACAAATAGAAAGTCATTCTTCTATTCTTCAAAGCTGCTACATTGTTGGCTCCAGAACAATTGAGGTTGTAGGCCAAGCATTCAAAATCCTCCAAATCTGCCAAAGCTGAAAACATATTCTATTTTCCAGTATAGAGTCAGAGTGAATGTACACAAGTATTTGCTACAAATTCTGAGACATTGCTGTCAAAAAGTCTGCATCATGTATTCACAAGTTTATGGTTTAGGGTCTGTGTTAAAGTAAGTGCTTGATTTGTGTGTGTGCATGTGCTCAGAGTATAAATTATTATGTGATGTATGTGTTTGTGTTTGCATGTTTTCATGGTTGTAGCACGGATGTTGTGTTTAAAAATTTAGCTTTCCATGAACAGATGTTGGCATAATTAACTACTTACTGAAAACTACTGCCTAGAATAAATTACATTTCACTTAAAAGTACATACATGCAGGAGAACATAACTGTGATAATTAAAAAAAAATCCTTACCCCCTTTCTCTAGGCCCTGTCAGCCCAATCTTTATGCTCCAGTAATTGAGACGGGATTGCAAAATAATCTTTCATTTAATAATCTAGTAGAGTTTGGAATAGAGAAGAATTTAATCTTCAAAGTAAGTGGCAGAGGCTGAATGAGTGCCTGACCATTGTCATTTCAGAGCCCGTGCAGTGAAGGAATTAACAGACTAAGCCAGTTAATGCTGAAGCACTGAGTCGGTTCAGCATAAATATTTGCACTTTTTTACTTTCAGCTGAAAGTTTTGACACAGTCATTAGGATGAGGCATTCTTAAATGTAGATACATGCTATGGTAGATACAGATGCTTTTTTGTTTGTTTGTTTGTTTGTTTTTAGGACTTTGAATGAATAGTAAGCACAAATGGTTGGGGAAAGTGCTAATTGTCTGAGACCACACAACTCAACCTGATGGTGTGATCTGGCTATATAAGTCATATACATGTGTATTCCACCAGTTACCTTTGACCAGAACTAACCAAGAGAGGCTTCTGAGTTTGAGAAAGATACATGCAATCTCTGAATAAGGGAATTCAATCTAATATGTTTAAAAACCAGTTTTTAAGTTTAAAGGCGTTCTTTTATGTTGAATGAGTGCTTTGCGTACAATTGAATAAAAATTATTGTTCTATAAATAAGAGGAATGAATCTGGTTTCCGTGGTTTCTTCCAACTATGTTCCCTTCCTTCCCACCCCTTCACTTTCTGTTCACGTAAAAAAAAATTCCAAGTAAACCTTGGAATTAGCCAAGGGCCTAAATTTCCCATACATTTTTTTAAAGGCATTCTTATTAAGGGAAGCACAACCATTCAAATGGACAAAGCTTAGCAGCATTTTGGGCGTGTCATTTTTAAATCAATTTCTTATAAAATATCCTTTAGAAAAGCAATGGATATTGTGCCCATTATTATAAATATTATAAAAGGAAATGGAAATTGAGTTATGCATTGCAGATAAAAAGTTGTAGAGGTTTAAATGATAAAGGCAATTGTCTATCTTCTCTACTTTTGTAAGTATAGTGTCCTGGTGGCATAATGTATGAGGTGTCAGGCTGCTGGTCACTGCACAGGAGAAAAATGGGGAGTCTTCGGTTAAGATTTCCATCCTAGATGACCTGGTAGAAAGTTGTGAGTTGGAATCAACTTGATAACATTGATTTTAGTTTGGTTGAATATTTTTGTAAATACCAATAAAGGCCAAATGCATTTTAGCGCTTCCTGAAACCTTAATTCTATACCTCTTAAACAGTATCGAGATTTTTTAAATAAAGTTCAATACTTTCCAAGAGTCATAAATATCTTATAGTGGAGAATAAATGAGTGAAATTACAAAGCTATATATAAAAACACCAAACATTCATTAACTGGGATAGAAAGGAGGATAACGAATTAAAAAACAAAACAAAAAACTGATCTGTAATGAAGACTAGGTATTACAAGTTAAAATTGAATGTAGGCCTCTACTATTTTCACAATTTTTCTGAAGTCTAAAACTTTTCTAAAAGCTGATGTTAATTTAAAAAAATTTAGAAGTTTTTCGCCTTTCTCCTAAATCAAGAGGAAAAAGTGTCAGCTAACAATTGCGTGTAAGCTTTTTTTTTTTTTTTTTTGCGTGTAAGCTTTTAAAGCCAATGTAATATGGTCCTGTTTTGTTGCCAGTTGTGTTTGCTAAATGTTGTGGTAAAAACAAAATTCTCCGATATATTTCTGAAATCTTGGCCCTTTTTCCCTTAAAATCATTTTCTGTGGCAAGTGAAGGGTCCCAATTATTAATGCTTGTAAACATGAATTCCCTTTTAACTGGTCTCCACATTCCTTCCCCACGTAGCCTGCAGCAGCAGACTAATCTTTAAATATCATCTTTGTTGCAAGGCAGACATTCTTCCTCTAATTTAGGTGAAGGTTATTACCTGATGATTGAGACTTCAAAGGCACTTTGGAGGCCCTGTTTTGGGAATAGTAGGTGGGGCTACTTGCTTCCCACCCTGCCTGCCCTCCTGCTCCCCCTTCTCTCAGCAAGTCTCAAGTCTGGTCTTGTGACTTAGTGGGAGACAGATAAGGGTCATAAAAGGAAGCTTTTCCCCAAATACAAATGTATTGTTATCTGTTGGCCCTATATCAATAACAGCAACAACAGAAAAGGAAGAAATAACAACAAAACCCCCAAACCCCATTGCCATATCTAGTCCATTCACAGGGACCTGCTATTGTGTTTTTGAGGCTGTAAATCTTTATGAGAGGAGACTGTCCATCTGTCTCCCACTGAGTGGCTGGTGGGTTCAAATCTTTGGCCTACTGGTTAGTAGCCCCAACATGAAATACACTGGATCACCAGCTGATTTTATTAGTTCTTCCTATCTCTTAGTGGTACAGATAGTTAACTCACTTAACCCACTCAGTTATTAACTGGAAGTTAAGGGATTTGAGTCTACCCATCAGTATCTTGAAAGAAGAAATCCGACATCGAAAACTACACGGAGCATAGTCACTCTCTGACACACGGGAGCAGCATGAACTCCGCCACCACCGTTTTGGTTTCGGTGTTTTGTTTTCTTTTTGTCTTTTTGTTTGTGTGTCTCCCATGTTTCTCTGCAGGATGGAGGTGGAGGCCCTGGGTGCTAAGTTTTGTTTGAGTGCTCTCAGAGGCACCTGAGAAGAAACATACAACCTTCTTCCCAAAACCCAACCCAACTGAAAAACTGCGAGAGCCCAGTTCTACTCTGACTCACATGCATCACTGTGAATCTGAATCGGCTTGTCATCTGGTTGGAGTTTTCTTGAGTGGAGCAGAGAATTACTTAGAGTAGAAGCCAAGCCAGCCCTGCAGAATTACTTCACTGACTGGGGAACTTGAGAGGCAAAGGCAGGAGAGAAGTGCTGCATACTCACCTGTCAAGTTCTTGCTTTTAAAATCTCTTGCTGAAACACAGTCAGTCATCTGTAGGAAATGTCGTTTTCTAGGTATTCTACAGCCCAGCATCTGTTCTTCCTCAAAGCCTTTATCCCTTACTTTTCCCATTTCTACCCTGGTTAAAAATCTGCTCTTTCAAGGCTAAGCTCAGGTCTCATAAGCAACCACTCCAGCCCTTTGTACTCCCGAAGAAGCAGCATCCTGTGCAAAACCCCACCAGAGCAGCTCCTAGTCTGGATGTAATTCTTCACCAACTTGTCAGCTCCCTCTTCAGACAGTGAGCAATTCAGGGCCTGGGCCTGCTGCTTTCTCTCCTCATTTACACAGTACCCCATCGTAGTAATGCTCCCAGGTTGTTGCTAAAGGACTCCTCACTAGTCATAATGAAGAAGAAATAAAGAGTCTCTTTTGGCCTCAGTGGAGACCATGTGTCATATTAACATTTTCAGTTTTAGTTCAACTTTTCTAGGAGGCAACCAAGTCTCGTATCTCTGGCCAACTCTTTAATTATAGGTTCTGGAGGGAGTGGGAGCTAATGATTTGCTGTTGACTCAACTTGGAGCATGACAGCTGGTCGTGGTTGGCTGGATAGCCAACTGTAGGCTGGATAGCCATCTGAAATGAGATCACAGGAAGCTGACCGGAGCCTATGAATATTCCTCGAAAAGAAGTACCTCTTCAGCTGTTCATTCTTTCTTTATTTGTGGTTATGTTGTAATGACCACTGCAATTTTCAGTCTCATTCCAGGTAAATTCATTGCTCTTACCTCCCAAGTAGTCTGCTGTTGCCCCTTTTTAGGTAACTTCAGAATAAATATAACATTTGCCACAGTTATAACGAATGCTTCCAGTAATTACTTATTGATGTTCATTTTTCCTTGTCAACTGTACATCGCATGCGGCTGGTTTCTGTCAGGTTGATTCCACCTAGCCAGTGTGCCTGGCACATAGTAGATGCACAATATATTAGTTGAATATAGTGTCAGCTTCAGAGGGCTCTGGTGGTGTAATTCAATTTCTGCCAACTAAAAGGGGAGGATAAAGATCAGCCATCTCCTCCTGTATAATGTGTATCTCAGGGAAGTTGCACTGCTACTATAAAGGACTCGTAACTCTGGTGGTTTGCACTTGTCAGTCATTTCATGGGAGGAAGATGAGCAGTTTCTTCCTGTGCCATTTACAGCTCCAGAAACTCAATCAAGGGTCAGCTGTGGGTCAGTTCCAACTTACCAGCAAAGAGTGAGTGTATTGTATTCAGTTGACAGGGAGCTCTGGTGGCCTAGTGGGTAAGGAGTTGCACTGCCAGCCAAAGGTACACACTTGTAATCCACTTGTAACGCTAAGGGAGAAAAATGGGAACTCTCCTCTTGTGCGATTTACAGCCTCTGAGTCTGTTCCAATTTGATGACACTTAACAATAACATTCAATTGAGAGACCACTAAGTTCCCAAGGAGGCTTTCATTTTTGTTTGTACAGCTCTTTACAACTGGATTTATGAGAAGTCATACTATTTCATTTAATTCTAAAATGAAATCTGATATGTCACATTTCATAATTCATGTACACTATAGTAGATAGGAAGTAAGCCCTGGTGAGGCAATGGTTAAAGTGCTAGAAAGCTAACTACAATGGCAGCAGTTCAAACCCCCAAGCTACTCTGTTAGAGGAAAAAGGTTCTAGTCTGCTTCTGAAAAGATTTGCTGTTGTTGTTGTAATATGCTGTCAAGTTTCCTGTAATTCATAGCGACCCTATATATACAACAGCTCTGAAGCCTGCCCTCTCCTGAGATAGTCTAATGGACTCTGACACACCTACCACTATTGCCCCAGTTATTGTATTGATCCATCTCATCCAGGGTCTTCCTCTTCTGCTGTCCCTCTACCCTTTCAAGCATAATGTCTTTCCCCAAGGACTGGGCTCTGCTGCCCATGTGCCCAAATATGTGAGACAGAGCTTCAAAATCCTAGCCTCCAAGGAGAAACTTGGTTTCACCCTCTCTAAGATTTATTTGTTTTCTCAGTGGTCCATGGTATGTTAAAGACAGCACCGCCATTCAAAGACATCGATTCTTCTTCTGTCATCCTTAGTCATTGTCCAGCTCTCTGATGAAGATCCATGGCCTGGATCAGGAACACTTTAGATTTACAGCCTTGGGAATCCTACAGGGCTTCTTTACCCTGTCCTGTAGGATTGCTGAGTTGGAATTCATTTGGTGCTAATAGGCTTGGTTTTGGTGGGTAGATTAGAGAGGAAGATGCCAAAATGTTTGTATTGAAGTTCAGTTAAAGAAAAGAGAAAAAGCCAATGTTTTAGAGAACTAAAATAAAGACTAACTAGTATTTACAATATGAAATACTAGTTCAATATGAAATGGCCCATGATTTTTATAATTTCTGTATGTACACTAAAAACTGGCTTTCCCTACCACAAGTCAGCCAGTTTATTGTGACTGTTGCATGTTAATTTTTGGCCATTGCTCTGTCTACTAAGTTATAATGAGATTTGACCCATTAGTTTTAACAAATGTACAGATAGGTAGTTGTTGTTGAAATGTGCCATCAAGTAGCACCTGACTCCTCGCTGACCCTCCAGTTGGTTTTCAGAGGCTGTAAGTTGCATGGGAGGTGGTTGCCCATCTTTTTCTCACAGAGACACTGATGGATTTAAGCTGCTTGCCTTTGGATGGGTAGTGAAAATCCTTACCACTAAGCTATCAGAACTCCCTACCAATGAGTAGTAGTGGTGGTATATGCTATCCAGAAGATAGGATTGAACAGAGTTAACTCTTAGACTGAAATCTTTATAGAATTAGATTGATTGGTCTTCTCTCCTACAGAGTGGCTGGTGGGTTCGAACTGCTTATCTTTCCAAGATGGGTTAGAGGGACTTTGTAATACATGTAGGCCATCGGGTGATACTGCATTACTATGTTAGGAATACTGAGGAGGAGTTATTTTTAGCTTTCACCTGAATAAACATGACTCAATTTGTTGACCTGAATCCACCCAGCCCCTTCTTAAGTACACAAACTCTATTATTAATCCCTAGAACCACGCTGGTGACTAAGTGGGGCCTTCATTGCATTTACCTGTCAGCTCGGTAATTGTGGTTGGATCAAAGGTTGCAGAGAATTTAAAGTTCATCTATTTTGTTCTTCCTTATACTAAGACTCCTTTTACCTTTTTTTATTTAAAAAAAAGAGAGAGAATGAAAGCTTTTTTTATTCTAGAAGCTTTATGCTCTGTGTAGTCATAATTTTAGTGACAGCTAATAAAAACATCTTCATGCTAGACAGCCAGGTGTTAACTGTAAGCTTTGCCTTTAGTTAACTTTGATACACTTTCCATATAAAGAAACAAGTGGCAATTCACATTTGATTGTTTATGTGGAGTATAAAAAGTTGTCTGCAGCTGTGTAATTGGAGGAACATTAACTGTTCAAATATCATGTTGTCTATTTGCTTTCTCAAACTTTGCAAGCATTTTGACTTTTGAACACTAGAGAACAACATTACATTATCTTCAGGTTTTGAAGTTATGCAAAAGATATTCAGCATGAGAGGATTGATTTCTTTAAGTGAAAATAATGTGTGCAATTCTGGTAGTACAGCTTGAGATGTTATTGAAGCTTCTCCTCGTGCATTGCTGTGATATTTACAAAAATATTAGTATTCTTGGCATTTTTTTCTCTTTGCTAGAAACACTAATGAAAGGACAAAAATAATGCAGGCATCTACAAAGGCAGGCGTTTGCTGTGCCCATTATAAATGCACACTGAGCCTTTGTGCCCCTAAAGTGCTCAGCCTCTCTGTTATTAAGTTTGGAATGTGGTTTTGGAGCTTAGCAGAGGAGCTCAGCAAGTTATTTTTCATTTTGAGCTGAGGAGTAAGAGACTTGCTGTTCAAAAGGAAAGAAAGGAAGGAAAAGTTTGGGTTCCCTTTGGAAGAAAAGAAGTTTCAAAGATGGAGTGACTATTTTTCACAAGTGAGCATGTTAGCCAAAAAGAAAATTTATGACTCTCATCTTCACTATGTATTCCTCTAATCACATTGAAAGGGTTTCGGTAAAATGTACCATTTTTTCGTCTCTCTAATAATGATGGGCAATTTAACTGAATCAGGACCATCAAAGTTAGATTGGCTCATAGTCTTAACAATAAACCAGGTGTCTGGTTTTGGATGAATTAGATGTGAATGTCTCAATGACACGGGTCTGAATTTTTAAGAAAAAGCTTCTTTAGAGTGGATTAGTGGTGACTGCCTGGTAGAGTTCAGGATACTACACTGAATGGCTTTCAGCTAGAGTTCAGTGGTGCTGAGGTTTCTGGTATGTTCTAGAAATGTAGCATTTCACTAGATATCTATATATTGATAATATCTTCAAACTTTAACATTACAGTAGATATTTAAGGAGGAAAATTTTTAAGAAGTGTGTTTGAGTTTAAGAAATAGGTCAGAATATTCATAATAAACACTTTTGCCTCTTAGATGACTTTCCCTTTGCTTTACATATTCCTTTAGTTACTAGCTGATCACTATTAAATGACATTTTTTTTTCCTCAGGACAGGTATATAAGCATAGTTTTCTATATATTATATGCACAGAATTAAGTATATTTTTAACATATAAGTAGATATAATTGAAAATGTTTTCCTTTCACTGCTAACTTTCAGAGCACAGTTTTATAAATATGTTATAAAAATATGTTGCACTGGCAATGCCTCCAAGAAGAAAACTAAGAAAAATGTCAGAGGTAAAAATAGATTCCTGTTAATGAAGAGGCAGTCGCTTTGGGAAAATGAAATACTGGGAAAATATGCTGATTCCACTCAAACTGATTTATCGATTTAATGTAACATAAAAAAATCAACATAGGTATGTACAGTGAAATAGATTAACTGGACTAGCATCAAGTTAGAACTCTCCAGTGGGTTTTCAGAAGCTGCAAATTGCATGGAAGGAGTTTGCCCCTCTTTATTCCTCAGAGCAGCTGGTGGATTTGTACCTTTGGTTTGGCAGCAAAATTCTTACCTACTATATGACCCCTGAAATACATTATTGTTGTTATGTGCCATTTAGTCACCTGTGACTCATAGTGACCTTATGTATAAAAGCCCTAAACCCTGGTCTATCCTGTGCCAATCTTATTGTCTCTGACACACCAACTTCCATTACCCCAGACACTGAATCAATCCATCTCATCAAAGGTTTTCCTCTCTTTTTCTGTCCCTCCAGCCTCCCAAGCATGATGTCACTCTACAAGGACTGGTCCCTCCTTGTAACATGCCCAAAGTATGTCAGACAAAGCTTCAGAATCCTTGCCTCCAAGGAACAGCCTGGTTTTATGCTTTCTAGGATGAATCTGTTTGTCCTCCTAGCAGGCCATGGTATATTCAGTAATCTTCTCCAGCACCAAAGCTCAAAGGCATCAATTCCCATTCTGTCATCCCTAGTCATTGTCCAGCTTTCTGATGCATAACAAGTAATTGAAATACATTGGAGGAGGCAAATTACTCTGATGGATACTAATTGAAACCACCAATTTACAGCATTTGAAAGGATGTTGTGCTGATCCATGAGCTGATAGCTGAATCCATAGAATGAAGTACATTATTTGGAGTCATTGTCATGTTTTTAAGTTATACAAAAGCTTTTTTGAGACTGGAAGGCTTATTCATGTGAACAGAAATATTATGCATATAAAAGTGATGCCACAACTCAGCGAGAGAGACCAATCTGTTCAATAACAGTAATTTAAATATTGAAGAAATAAATAAAACAAGAGTCTCACCTCATAACAAAGAAATTCTATAAGCATGAGGTACTTAAATATTTAAAATATGAAATTATAAAAATAGCTCAAAGAGAGAGAAAAGTTAGGATATGTTATTAACAATAACAAAAAGATACTGGAATAATAATAATAATTTTTTATGATGATGATGTCTTTGTAATGGGGGCCTCTCCAGAGAACTGAAGAGCAATGATGTCATTCTGGAGATTAAGGTACACCTGATCCAGGCCATGGTCTTTGCAGTTACTTGATAGGCATCAGAGAGCTGGACAATGACCAAAGATAAAGGAAGAAAAATTGATGCCTGTGAGTTGTGATGCTGGAGACGAGTCCTGAACATACCAAGGATCACACAGAAAACAAATAAATCTATCTTGGAGAGGGTGAAATAAAGTTTTTCCTTGGAGGCTAGGATTTTGACATTTTTATCTCACATGCTTTGGGCATGTGGTCAGGAGGGACAAACCCTGGGAGAGCAACATCATGCTTGGAAGGGTGGAGGGGCAGCAGGATGAGATGGACTGATTCAGTGATGGGAGAAATGGGATTAGGTGAGTCAGAGATGATGAGATTGGCTAAAGATGGGGCAGGGTTCAAAGCTAATGTACACGGGGTCACAATAATAGTCTTTACAAACCAACATATTGTTGTTGTCATGTGCCATTGAGTTGCCCGTGATTCATAGTGACCCTATGTACAATAGTCCTAAACCCTGCTCTATCCTGTGCAATCTTCTCTGACCTACCTACCACTATTACCTAAGTCACGGAATCAATCCATCTCATCGAGGGTCTTCATCTCTTGTGCTGTCTCTTCACCCTCTCAGGCATGACATCCCTCTCCAATGACTGGTCATGAGAATGGTTAAATTAAGTTACTATTTGGCAGCCACTAATTAAAAATTTTTAAATCTCAAACTCATTGTCCTTGAGTGGGAACCAACTCATAACTGATATTCTAGTAGGTTTTTGGAGGTTGTAAAACCACACAGAAGAAACTTGCCCATCTTTCTGTTACCGAGCAGCTAGTAGATTCAATCTACTGCTTTATCCAGCAGACTACTTTATCAGTTCACCTCCCCACAAGTATATCATCAGACTGTGCCTAATCCAAGTCATTGGATTTTCAGTTGCTTCCTATGAATTTGCAAACTGGACAGCGAATTTTAAAAATGAATGAAAGAGAAATAATAGGTTCCCTTGAATTGTGATGTTGACAAAGAACAGTGAATATCCCATAGACTTCCAAAAGAGCAAACTTGGACGATGGACAACCAGATTGCCGCTTAGAGACAAAGATATAGGGAAAGTCTGTCTCAGGTACATTGGACATGTCAGGAGAGGCCACTCCTTGGGAAGAGCCATCATGTTGAGAAAGCTAAAGGATGGATGGAAGAAAAGACGACTCTCAGCAAGATGGATTAACACAATGACCGAAACAGTGGGCTCACACGTATCAGTCAATAAGGATGGTGCAGGTTTAGGGCAAGGTTCAGATTTGTTGTTTACAGATAGTGTCATGATAATTTATAGTCTACTTGGTGGCACACAAAGCAACAATTAAAAACTTTAATTACCTAAAGAATATTTCTAATATAATAGCTGATATTTCTAAATTACTTATGCTCAATTACAAGTACCTTTTATACTTTAGTGAATCCTTTCTGATACAGTGACTGTGTGTACTTTTTCCATCTTCTCTTGATACTCCCTGCATCATTTTTTAAATTTTTTTTTTTATTTTTGTGTGAGTGTACCGTCAAATCAGATCTGACTGGTACAGGAGGAAATTGTCCCTCCTTCCCTGGCAGAGCATCTGGTGGATTCGAACCATGC
>NW_006399755.1:35244939-35253583 GCF_000299155.1 Elephantulus edwardii | reverse complement strand
AAATTTTCTGTTTAGCTCTTTGATTTCTTGGTTTCTTCCTTTAGCTTTGGCTTCTCGGCGCTCTAATGCAATATTCAGAGTCTCATCTGACATCCATCTTGGTCTTTTCTTCTTTTTCATCCTTTGTAATGATCTTTTGCATTCTTCATGGATTATTTTCTTGATATTCTCCCAGAGCTCATTTGGTCTACGCTCGTTGGTGCTTAAGGCCTCAAACCTGTTCCTGAGGGGTTTTGAAATTTGAGTGGGACAGACTTAAGATCAAGTTTTGGTTCTCGTGGACTTGACTTAATTTTCCTCAACTTCAGCTTGAACTTGCATATGAGTAGTTGGTGGTCTGTCCCACAATCAGCACCCTGTCTGGTTTTCACTGCTGATACTGAGCTTCTCCACTGAATCTTTCCACAAATGTAATAGATTTGATTCCTATGCATACCATCAAGTGAAATCCATGTGTTTAGCCTGCGTTTATGTTTCTTATAAAAGGTATTTGCAATGAATAAATCATTGAATGTGCAGAACTCTATCATTCTATCTTAACTTAATGCATACAGTCTGAAGTAGAGAATTGTAGCTCTGGTGGTGTAGCCTGTAAGGCGTTGTGCTGCTGACCCAAAAACTGAACCTCTCTGATGGTTTGGTTCCCCCAGTGGCTCCTGGGAAGAAAGATGGGCAGTCGTCTTCAGTGACATTTATAGTCTCAGCAGCCCAGTGGAAGGTCAGCTCTGAGCTGGTTCTGACTCAACAGCAATGACACTGTTTTGCCTTTTTTTTTAAAAAAAGTTACTTTGGAAATAGGTACTATCATTTTCATCATTTAAAAGACAGGCAAGCTCTAATGTGATTTATAGCCTCCAGAAAACTCTCTACAGGGTCAGCTGTGAGTCAGTTCTGACTGGACAGCCATGAGCGAGTGAGTAGACAGGTTTAGTAACTGCTCCCAGATGTCTCTAGCGTGGATCGTGGTGATAAAACGAAGAAGGTGAGACTCACGAGTTGCCACCAAGCCAGTTGTCTCCAGAGCTGGTATTAATTACTACTGGGTTAATCTGCTTTTCAAAGTTATGAAGGGTGGGGGGAAACCCCAGCTGACAAAACTATAGATAATATGATTCTCTATTTTGCAAAAGTAGGTGTTACTACTTGTATGTGTTTTAGTATTTTACAACTTTATTTATAAATTTTATCTCGATGCAACGTCATAGAAATGACGTTTTTCTGTCTCTCCTGTAATGATCTCTTTTCCTCTAGTGATGTTTTAAACTTTGAATTTTGTACATTTTGAGGATTTTCCCCTAATAACCATGTAATCATTATATAGAGAGCTCGGGGGAGGGGGGGGCAAAGAGTTGCATTGCGAGCCCAAAGGCAAGCAGTTCAAATTCACCAGGTGCTTTAAGGGAGCAATATGAACAGTCTCCTCCCGGGTGACTCACTGCCTCTGAAAACTCTTGGGAGGATCAGCTATGACTCGGTTGCAAGTTGGTGGCAGTTAACAACATCCACCAATAATTATTATATAATCACGAACTAATGGCTTTAAAAATGTTGTCTATTTCAGATTGTGTTTTCTTTCTTGAAGTGGATAGATCATATTTTAGTACTCATTTTGAACTCTCCGTCAGGTTGAATTCCACTGCCTGATAGTTGCCAAGCCAAATGAGGTCCTGAGTTAACATAATTCTTTCTCTCTCTCTCTCAGTTAACAGGAGTGTTAAAGAATTTTAGAGCAGAGAGGAATCATAGACAACTGTCATTTCACTTCTCAGATAAGAGACCTGAAGCTAAAATAGATGTAACTCACTTACCAAAGACAAAGACTCCCAACAAGATAGATTGCTGCAGCGATTGTAATAGTGACTTGATGACAAAGGGTTTTTATTCAGTTACTGAAGGGCGGTTTGGCTTTGGAAAGGTCCCTTGGGATTAAACTCAGCACAGTGACTCATTGCTGTCAAGTATGAATGAACTCGTAGTTGACCCTCCAGAGGGTTTTCAGAGGCTATACATAGCATGAGAGGAGCTTGCCCATTGTTCTCCGGTGCAGTAGCTGGTGTGTTAGAATCAAATTACTTTGGACTGGCAGTACAACTCCTTACCTTCTAGGTGACCAGAGCTCCTTTCCCTTGAGATTGTTGTTCTTAGGTACCATCGAGTCTAGTATGACTCACAGCGACCCTATGAATCCTGTCCTATCCTGTGCCATCCTCACAATCTTTAGACATACTTGAGACTATTGCTACAATCACTGTCAATCCATCTCATTGAGGCACTTTCTCTCTTTTTCCCCACCTCACCCTTTCCAAGCATGATGTCCCTCTCCAACGAATGGCCTCTCCTAAGAACATGCCCAAAGTATATAACATGAAGCTTTATTATTTTTGCCTCCAAGCAGCACTCTGCCTTCACCTTCTCCAGGAAATATGTTTGTCCTTTTGGCAGTCCATGAGATATTTAATGCTCTTCTCCAACACTGCAGCTCAAAGACATCAGTTCTTCTTCTGTCATTCTTATTGATTGTCCAGCTCTCAGATGCATAGCAAAGAATTGAAAAGACCATGGTCTTAATCAGATGCATCTTGTTGTTATTATGTGTTGTTGAGTTGCTTATGACTCATAGCAACCCTATGTACAACAGCCCTAAACTCTGCTCTGTCCTGTGCCAATCACACTGTCTCTGATACACCCATGCCGATTACCCCAGTCACTGAATCAATCCACCTCATAGAGGGCCTTCCTCTCATGTGCTGTCCCTCCACCCTACCAAGCATGATGTCCCTCTCCAAGGACCAGTCCCTCCTCCTTACAACATGTCCAAAGTATGTTAGACGGAGCCTCAGAATTCTTACCTCCAAGGAGCAGCCCAGTTTAACCCTCTCCAGGATGAATCTGTTTGTTTTCTTAGCAGTCCATGGTACCCTCAGTATTCTTCTCTAGCACCAGAGATTAAAGGAATCAGTGCTCCTTCTATCCTCCTTAGTCATTGTCCAACTCTCTGATGCATAACAAGTGATTGCAAAGACCACGGCCTGTATCAGATGCACTTTAGTCTCCAGAGAGACACCATTACTCTTCAGTACTTTGGAGAGGTCTCTAACAGCAGACTTTCTCATGGCAATACGTCTTTTAATTTTCTGGCTACTGGTGCCAAGAGTGTTGACTGTGGAGCCAAGCAAACTAAAGCTGTGAACAATATCAATCTCTTCACCATCCATCCTGATGCTGCCAACTGGTCCAGTGGTGAGAATCTTTGTCTTCTTGACATTGAACCTCAATCTGTATTGGAGGCTTCAGTCCTTGACCCTCTGCAGGAAGCGCTTCAGGTCCTCCTCAGTTTCAGCAAGCAGGATTATGTCATCTGCATAACGAAGATTGTTGATAGATCTTCTACCAATCCTGATCCCACATTTTTCCTCATAGAGCCCAGCCTCCCGTATAATCTGTTCTGCATACAGGTTGAAAAGGTATGAAGACAGGACACATCCCTGACATTCGCCCTTCCCAATTTTGAACCATGCAGTGTTTCCTTGCTCTGTTCTGATGACTGCCTCTTGGTCCAGGTATAAGTTTCGCATTAGCACGATCAAAGGCAGGGACAACACTGATACAAATGGTTAACTCCACAATAAGGGATATATCTTTCACTTTTTCTGTAAAATGCTGGTCTGTCTGATACTTTTCTAAATCTGAGCATTCAGATTAAGACAGATCAGGAAGAAGGATTGGCCATCCACTTCTGAAATAGCAGGCCTCTGAAAACCCCATGTACAAAGCTATGTAAGAAGCACCTTAGTCCTCAAATAGACATCATTGCTCCTCAATAATTTAGATAGGTTCCCTGACTGCAAGTTTTCTCAGTGCAATATGTCTGCTAGTACCAGGTGTTGAGTGTGGATCCAAGCAAGATGAAGTCTGTGACAGTTTCAGTCTTTTTCTCCATCTATCATGATATTGCCTAGGGTCAAGAAGGGAAAAATTTTGTTTTCTTAGTGTTGAGATGTGATCCATACTCAAGGCTGTATTCTTTGATCTTCTATTCTTTGATCTTCTGCACCAAGTGTTTTAGGTTCTCCTCACTTTGACCAGACAAGGTCATGTGATCTACATAATGTAAGTTATTGATGAGTCTTCCTCTGATCCTGATGCCACATTCATCTAATGAAGAGTCCAGCTTCTTGAATAATTTGCACAGCATATAGATTAAATAGGTATAGAGGGAGGATACAACCCTTATGCACACCTTCCTTAATTTTAAACCGTGTAGTGTTCCCTTGGTCTATTGGCACAGCAGCCTCTTGGTCTAGGTGTTAGTTTCCTAGGAGCACAATTAAGTGTTCTGGGATTCCCATTCTTGTCAATATTAGTTATAATGTGTTTTAATCTACACAGTCAAATGCCTTTGCACAGTCAATAAAGTACAAATACACATTCTTCTGATGTTACTTGCTTTCATCCAGGATCTACCTGACATCAGCAGTGATAACCTGGTTGACATGGCCTCTTCTAAATCCTGTTTGAACTTCTGGAAGCTCTCTGTCTATGCACTCTTCTAGCCTTTTAATTATCTTCAGCAGTATTTTCTTTGTTTGTGATATTAATGATATTGTTTGAGAATTTCCACATTCTGTTGGATAACCTTTCTTGGGAATGAGAATAAATATGGAACCTGACTTGACTGGTGAGCTCATTCAGGGCTGCATTTGTTAACTGAAATAAGTTAATTGGTATCCCATCAATTCTTGGGTACTTACTTTTTGCCACTGCCTTCAGTGCAGCTTGAACATCTTACTTAATATCATTGGCCCTTGATCATATGGTACTTCTTGTAATATTTCAGTGTCAGTCAGTTTTTTGGTACAGTGAATTTGTATATTCCCTCCATCTTCTTTTAATACTTCCTGGGTCCTTCAAGATTTCCCCATAGCATCTTGCAGTGTTGCCGCAACTAGAGGCTTAAATTTGTTATTAATTTCTCTCTACTTGAGAAATGCTAAGTGATTTATTTCCTTTTTATTCTCCAATTCCAGACCTTTGGACATTCTCTTGTAATATTTTGCTTTTTGTTTTCTTCGAACTGCACTTTGAAATCTTCTGTTCAGCTCTTTCACTTCGGCATCTTTTCCTTTTGTTTTGGCTTCTATAGAGAAATTTGCAGGGTCTCTTCTGACATCCAATTTTTTTTTCTTTCTTCTCTATCTTTGTAGTGACCTTTTATTCTCTGCATGGATGATATCCTTGATATCATTTCACAACATGTCTGGTCTTTGATCATTGGAGTGCAATGCTTTACACCTGCTTTCAAGATGACTTTTAAATTCAGGTGGGATAGACTCAAGATCGTATTTTGGGTCTCAGGGACTTGTTTTCCTTTCTTTCAGCCTCAACTTGAACTCCCATAAGAGTGAGTAATTTATTGTCTATTCCACAGTCAGTACCTGGCCTGGTTTTGACTGCTGTTATTGAGCTTCTCCAAGGATTCCTTTTACAGATTTAGTAGATCTGATTTCTGTGCCATTTATCTGGTGAAGTCCATGTGTAAAGTCTCTGTTTGCGTGTTGTTTTTAAAGAAAGTATTTGTGATTAATAAATAATTGAATGTAAAAAATCTGATTTGTCTATATCTAGCCTCATTTCTGTCATCAACTCTGTACGTTCTGACGACCATTCCTTCTTCATTATTTCCCACTTTTTTATTCCAGTCATCAGTTCTCATTAGTGCATCTTGATTCCATACTTAGTCAATTTCAGACTGCAAAATTTGGTAAAAGTCTTCAGTTTCCTCCTCTTTGGTTTTAACTTGGTGTGTATATTTGAATAATATTCAGATTAGCTGGTCTTCCTTGTGTATTGATAACATCCTATCACTTGCAACATTGTACTTAAGTTACAACTTGATATTATCTTTTTAATTGTATGTACAACACTATTCTTCTTCTATTTTTTATTCCTGGCATACCTCTCCACCTCATCTCACCAATGTTGAGAATGTCCATGTTCAAATGCCCATTTCAAATTTCACAACTTTTAGTTTTCCAGCCTTCATACTTCATGCCTTGCATGTTTCAGCTGTTAAAGGAATTTTCCAACTGTTTCTCCTCATTTTGATTGATTTCCATTTGGGCTCTACTTCTAATACTTTATCGATGTTCCTCTATTGCTCATAACGTTTTCAGATGCCTCCTGTTTAAGAAGTAGATGACCAATCCTGCTTCCTAGTCTGTCTTAATCTGGGAGCTGTAGTAAAACCTATCTACTACCACCTATGACCCTTCCTTCATTTGACACACCAGTGATACAGCTTTCATCATCACAGCAACCTGCAGTTTTCCTCAGTACAGACAAATGCTGTTCTAGTGAGAACAATGATAAGGAAGCAAGAATATAGATACTTAAGCTATAAAGTAATTAGCAATAAGCAGATCATTCCTCTAATCCAAAGAGCTGACATATCAGTCCCATAGTTTAGGAGGCTCATCCCAGACTCTAGCTCTAGGGGAAAGCTTTCTCTGGAAGTTCTGGAGGAAGATCCTTGTCTCTGAGTTTCTGCTCCTGAACTGTCTTCTTTTGGCTTAGTGTCTCTGCTCTAACAGTGAATCAGGCATACGACAATCATGGTGCACGGTGCATCTGAAACCAGCGGCTGCATGAGAGGATAGAGCCCTGGGTGGGTGCTCGAGCCTTCCAGCTTAGGTGCACGGCTGGCATAGCAGGATAATGTCCCAGATGAGGGCAGAATTTTGGTGGATACTCAGTGCCACAGATTACAAGTTCTAAACCCTAAAGCCAAGAGAGCCTGGTTGATGTTGAAGGGGAGGTGGGGTCAAAAATGCTTCCTTGAGATTAAGTTTTGGTATTTTCAAAGTTAAGGAGCTCTGGTAGCCTAGTGGTAAGAAGTTGTGCTACAGTACCAAAAGCACATGGTTCAAATCCACCGACTGCCAGCTGTTCCATGGGAGAGGATGGGCAATCTCCTCCTGTGTCATTTACTGCCTCTCAAAACCCTTTGGAGAGTCAGCTATGGGTCAGTTCTGACTCAACGATGCACAACAGCAACAATAATAATCTCAAAGTATAGTCAGAAGGACTTTGGAAAAAATGAGAGGAGTGTAGTGGAAAGAATGTAATTTAGAAATTATCATTTCAGTAGACAGTTTTTCTAAAATAGAAAAAAATGTTCTTTTTTTTTTTTTTTCAGCTCCTGGGCCCACAACAGCAGTGTCCTATATGTCAGTGAAATGTGTGGATACCCATAAAAACCATCACAAGACAAAATGGCTAATGCCTTGGGGAGCCAACCAGTGTGACAAGATCCGAGACTTCAATGAAGCAATTACAAAGGAAATCCAAGCCAATGACATTGTTTTTTCTGTGCACATTCCCCTCCCTTCCATGGAGATGAGTCCTTGGTTCCAATTCATGCTGTTCATCCTCCAGCTGGATATTGCCTTCAGGCTGAACAATCAGATCCGTAAGTGCACAGTCCTCTCACCTCTTCTCTTGTCTTTGGGGATTTGCCATTTTGGGTCTTCTCAGAGCCAGCTGTAATGACAGTAAAAGTGGTCATACTAAGAGCTGACAATTATTGACTATTCGCTACTCACTAGGTACTTTTCTGCTGAACTTGCCTGTACTAACACACTTAATGTTCTGGAAATCCCCAGGGAATAGATCTCATTACTTTGTTTTCTATACCGGAAACTTGGGCATGAATGACGTTGCCCAAAGTCAGAAGGCTAGAGAGTAGAAATGTTAACCCTAAACCCTATCACCTCTTTAGTGAAATTGTAGGGGAATCTTTTATTTGGCAGACATCCCATTATGTTAATGTAATCATTCTTCAATCACAAAATAATGTTTTAGTGTTAACATGTTTTGAATTTGATTTTCCAGGAAGCTCATCTGAATGTTGAGATTTTGAGGGCTTCTGAAAGATTTCTTGTTCCATAAGGTCTCTTCCCACTAGGCTTTGAACAAGGCTGTCACATTTAAAGAAGACCCTTTCAACCTCTTTCCCCTCCTGGGTATCTATCAGTTTCCCCTCCTGGGTATCTTTCAGTGTTGTAGATTGACTGGCAGGTCCTCTGCACATGGGCTGGGAGTTGCCACAGAAGAGGGAAGCTCAGAGCAGAGGTATGTCTGGACACAAAATCTCAGATGTGTGAAGAATGTGGAGCCCCTGTATCACTCCTTATTCCCGGAAAAGTAGCACTTCCACCAATAGTCTGGAAGAGCCTACCTGGTGTGTGTCATCTCAATTGCACCATCAACCATGGCTGAGATGGGAGATTGAAGGAGACTACCATGGCAACCAGTCAGAGATACTAGGAAGTGAAAACATAGAACTACATGCAAACCTAAATTTCTCAAACTGTAGAAAAAGTGTACCTAAAGGTCTCAGAATGAATTGGCTGACACAGAAGAATTTCATGAAATGACATATGAGCAAGAGCCTATTGTGATGAAGGAGGAAGTTCAAATTGCTCTACAGGAATTGGCAAAAAAACAAGGCTCCAGGAGTTGATGACATACCAATTGACATATTTCAACAAACAGACACTGCCCTGGATGTGCTCACTAAGTTAAGCCAGGAAATCTGGAGAACAGCCAGCTGGCCCACTGACTGGAAAAGATCAACATTTGTTCC
>NW_006399755.1:35234323-35242754 GCF_000299155.1 Elephantulus edwardii | reverse complement strand
TGTTGAATATACCATGGACTGCTAGGAGAACAAACAGGTTTGTCCTAGTGAAGGTGAAGCCGGAATGCTCCTTGGAATCAAGGATTCTGAAGCTTCATCTGACATACTTTGGGCATGTTGCAAGGAAGTAATAGTCCTTGGAGAGGACCATCATGTTTGGCAGAGTGGAGGGGTGGCGAAGAAGAGTAAGACCTTCAATGAGATGGATCTATTCTGTGAGTGGAGTGGTGGGAATAAGTGCATTTGAGATGGCTAGGTTGGCACATGCTAGAACGGCATTTAGAGCTCTTGTACATAGGGTCGCTGTGAGTCACAAACGACTCGAAGGCACATAACAACAAAAAGGGTCTCCCAACCCTAATAGACTCATGGACTATTCAAAGTCCAGCTCAACTCCACACATCACCTGAGAAGTGCCTTCCACGAAGCTAGCTGGGCTGTCGTTATAACTTGGGACAGCTTGAAATGAGCCCAGGGAGTAGATTGTGGTGTAAGAACTCATTCATTGCTTCACTCGGTAGAAGCTTCGTGGGAAGAGTGAATGAATGGGAGCAGCTAGCCTTAAGTTATGATTTCACTGACTGCAACCCCTTAGTACCCTACATGGAGGTGGCAGCATTGCCCTTGTTGGTGCTGGGTGATGTTAATAAGTACCATTAAGCTGGAACCTACTTATAACAGTCCCTCTAGTTTTCAGAGGCTGCAAAACACAGAAGAAGAGCTTGCCTACCTTTTTCCTGGGGAGTAGCTGGTGGATTCAAACTGTGTGTCTTTTGTTTGGCCATGCAGCTTCTTTCCACTAGGCCACCAGAGCTCCCATCTGCTGTTGAAGGTTGAAAAAAGATTTGAGAAGTGATGCAAGACCTTCAACTCTGAGTTGGTGGTCTTATACCTGTGCCTTGAGTATATTGGCACATGCAGGTAATTTCCAAGAAGAAATTTATGACAAAGAAATACTTATTCATACATGTGTGAAATATATGTATAAACGTTGTTGTTGTTGTTGTTGTTATTGCGTGCTGTCGAGTCGGAACTGACCCATAGCTGACCCTCCAGCTGGTTTTCAGAGACAGTTAATCATACAGGAAGAGATTGCTTATCCTTCTCCTACAGAGCAGCTGGTGGATTTGAACCACATGCCTTTGGGATTGTAGTGCAGTTCTTTACCACGAGGCTACCAGAGCTCATAAACATTGTTAGTAGCATGAAATTAGAAACAATCTAATTGTCGATTAAAAGAGGCTGTTATAATAGATTTTTCGTTACCTTGAACAATTAAAAAGGAGGAGAAGAAAGGAGCAACAACTTTCAAAGCACTTCCAGATTATTGTTTTAGCTTGCCCAGGTACAGTTCAGGACTCTGAGGGCATGGCACAGAAACACGTTCCTTGAATATGTAGAGATAGTCTCTGGAAAGCAGGGTCTGGTTGGTACGTGGGGATGCTATAGGGAATGTTAGGTTGAGATGGGGAAAACATTTACTGAGACAGTCACAGGGATTAGAGGGTAGGGAAGAGCATACATGGAAGTCACTTCTTACTGTGTACCATTTATCTACAATAATCTATTTAGGAGTTAGAGCTACATAATCCATAGCAAACTGCTTTGGCAGTTCAAATCCACCAGCAAGTCCTGCGGAGAAAGATGAGACATCTCCTGTGTGATTTACTTCCTCAAAACCACAAAGGAGGATGGCTATGCATTGCTTCCAACTCAACAGCAATAAGTATTTAGTGTTTTAGGAGTTGAAGCACCTGATGATTGTCTTATAAGGAAATACTTTTCCAGAAGAGGGTGGGTGACCTGATGGATAAAAAGTTATGCTTCCATCCCGAAGGTATGCTGTCTGAGTCCACCAGTTGCTCCAAAGGAGAACGATGCAGTTTCCTCCTGCATGGTTTACCTCTTCTGAAAACCTGCTGGAGGGCCAGCTGTGAGTTGGTTCAAACTCGATGGCACATGACAACAATTCCAGAATTGGATTGTAGAGCCTTCATTTTCCCACTCATCCAGTTATTTTCAACTGGTTTTGAATGGCTGAAGAGAAAAGTCAAGGTCTTCAAGGTATCCTGGAATAGGTGAAGGTAGACAAACATACCAGTCACTGTAGTACAGTATGCCCGATACTGTGACCAAGTGTATCCAGGAGGGATGAGAACATAAAGAAGAGGCTTCAGAACAGGGTAGGGAAGTCTGGGTCATTATTAGCTGAAAAAAGGAATATCAAGTTGAGGTACTTGTTCCTCTCTCACTCTAAAATAAGATTTTTGTTATTTCAGCAACATTTCAATAATCAGTAACACTGACACTCAAACTGATTCTGGCCCTTATTGCCCGCATATTTCTTTCATTGATTAAAATGTGATTCACATGTTCAGAACTGACTGCAGGAGTATTATGTCTATTTTCACGCAGTCACTGTGCGGAGCTAGCTGTTCGCCGTAGCCTAACATTGGTTGGGTGTGTTAGGGGGCTCTGTTTTCAGGTGGAAAGGCAAACACTGGATTATCTTTCAGCTCCTGCCTTTGTGGTGCTGAAGGCTGGTGACCTGTAATCTTTTTCAGAACTTGGCATCGTAGTCATTTAGTAAAATAATTGAGTCTCAAATGAGTCCATGTGAAATTTTAGAAGTGAATGCTAAATTCCTAAAATTAGATTATGCTACGAAATTTGGAAAATAAGATTGAAAGAGTCTTAGCCATGCTTATTGAATATTGTTATAATTGGAAATATGTTCTTTATAAAGAAATAAAAAGAAAGAAAAACTTTTTTGTCAGTATTGTAAGATAATTTTAGTTTGTTTCTTTTGTCTTTACTAGTTTCTGGTGAAGTTACAACCATTAGAAGTGAACTGAATCTCCAAGTTCAGTAGTAACCAGTTTGAAATCGCAACCTTGATATTTTCCAGGTTTAGTGATGTTAAATGAAGTGTTTTTAAACTCAGGTCTATTATTTCTTCCAAAACAGAGATAAGCTCGGTGTCCTAGTCTATAGAGAGTTGTATTGCTGACCTAGCAGTGTCTCTTTGACAGTTTAAATCTGGCAGCACCTCTCAAGGAGAAAGATTGGCAATCTACTCTCATGAAGTTTACAGCTTCTGAAACCAAATGAAGGTTCTAATTCTGCATTAATGGGTTGTTGCTGTTATGTGCCATTAAGTCACCTGCGACTCATAGCGCCCCTGTTTACAGTAGCTCTGAAGCCTGCCCTGTCCTGAGCCAGTCTCACTGATTCTAATACAGCTACCCCCATAGCTCTAGTCACTGTATTAATCCATCTCATTCACGGTCTTCCTCTCCTGAGCTGTCCCTCCACCCTTCCAAGCAAGATGTCCTTCTCTAAGGATTGGTCCCACATGCCCAAAATACGTGAAATGTAGCTTCAAAATCTTAGCCTCCAATGAGCAACTTGGTCCACCCTCTCCAAGACAGACCAGTTTGTTTTCTTGGTAGTCCATGGTATGTTCAAGACTCTTCTCCAGCACCACAACTCAGAACTTCTTCTGTCATCCTTAGTCACTGTCCAGATCTCTGATGCATAGCAATTAATTGTGAAAACCATGGACTGAATCAGGTGCACCTTAGTCTCTAGACTGACGTCGTTGCTTTTTAGTACTCTGGAAAGGTCCCTAAGAGCAGACTTACCCAATACAATTTGCCTTTTAATTTCCTGGCTGCTGGTGCCAAGAGTGTTGATTGTGGAGCCGAGCAAGCTGTAATTGCTAACAACCTCAATCTCTTCATCTATCATGGTGCTACCATTAAGCCCAGTGTTGAGAATCTTTGTCTTCTTGATGTTGAGCTTCAATCCATATTGAAGAATATAGTCTTTGACCTTCTACAGCAAGTGTTTCAGGTCCTCCTCAATTTCAGCTCTCATGATTGTGTCATCTGCATAAAGTCCATTGTTCATAAGTCTTCTTCCAATCCTGATGTCACACTCCTCCTCATAAAGCCCAGCCTCCTGAATGATCTGTTCTGCATATAGATTGAAAAGGTATGGGGACAGGACACATCCCTGATGCACTCCCTTCCTGATTTTGAACCATGCAGTGTTTACCTAGGAAACATTAAAATGTCCATGTTTTGCAGTACAGCAAGCAATAAATTTTGGAGAGGATATGGAGAGATAGCAATTCTCATACACTTTTGGCAGGGTTGTGAAATAGTACAACTACTCTGGAAGGCAGTTAGGTGATTCCTTAAAAAGTTGAACATAGATATCTTATATGACCCAGCTCTTCCACTGCTTGGAATATACTCCAAGAAAATAAGAACTGAGACACAAATGGGGATTTGTACACCAATGTCCATAGCAGCGTTATTCACCATTGCAAGAACATGGAAAAGCCCAAATGTCCAGCCACAATCAAATGGATTGACAAATTGGGGTACATTCACACAATAGAATACTATGCAACAGGCAGGTGCAATGATTTCAAAAATTACATAATCTGGAAGGGACTGGAGAGCATTATGCCAAGTGAACTGACTCAGTCTCATGAGGACAAATACTATTCAAGACCATTGTTGTAGAAATGGAAAGATTACTAGTAAAAGGTATTTGAGGATCCAAGGGAGGCAGGAGGGTAAGAACAGAGGTGAGGATGGGCAGGGAGGAAATCATAAGGTCATACAGTTTGATGGGTGGAGGGAAGAGTGGGAAAAGGAAATGGGAAGAATCCAGCATGGATCTGGAAAGACAAGGCAATGGTGGGCATATTTCAGTGTTAATTTTTAAAAAAAAAATTTTTGTTTGTTTTCATATGACTATTTACATCATGTTTCATTCATATACATTGGTTTTTTAAATTTATTATTCATTTCAATAAAAATTTACCGAGACTTTGGATTTTCATTCATTCATTGTTGCACTTTTCTCCCCTCCCAACTCTCCTCCCTAGTACACTACCCTCTTGGAAAAGTAAAAGAAAAATGCTTTCATTGTTTTATAATCCCTCCCCCCAGGACCACTCCACTATGCAGCCTTCACTCTGGACTCTTGTCATGGCAAAAATACCTAATCACATATCCCTTTTAAACAGTTTTCTCCCTCATCTGTTTCAATGCAGTATACATTATTAAACCCATCTTTCTCAGTCTCCCCCCAACCCCGAGGTCAGTCCTGTTTTACAATAGTGGCACCATGCATTATTTGTCCTTTTATGACTGAGATACTTCACTCAGCATAATGTCCTCCAGGGTCATCCATTTTCAATAATATTGCATGAGTTCCTTGTTTTTCAATGCAGCATAGTATTCCATTGTGTGAATATACCACAGCTTCTCTATCCATTCGTTTGTTGATGGGCACTTTGGTTGTTTCCAACTTCTTGTTATTGTGAACAAAGCAACGATAAACATGGGTGTGCATATATCTACTTGGATGTCATTTATGGTCTCTTAGGGTATATTCCCAGTAGTGGAATTTGTGGGTCAAATGGTATCTCTGTTTACAACTTTCTTGAGAAATCACCATACTGCCTTCCACAGGGGTTGCACCATTTTACATTCTCACCAACAGTGAATAAAGGTTCCAGTTTCTCCACAACTTCACCAGCATTTGTTGCTTGCTGTTCTGTTAAATTTTGCAATTCTGACTGGGGTAGATGATAACTCATAGTTGTTTTGATTTGCATCTCTCTTAGAGCTAGGGATTTTGAACATTTCTTCATGTGCTTGTTGGCCACCTGAATGTCTTCTTTGGTAAAGTGTCTGTTCATATCCTGTGTGCATTTTTGCTCCCAAGATGAAATACTTGGGAGTAAATTCAACTAGAAGCACAAAGGATCTATTCAAAGAAAATTACAAAACATTACTACAAGAAACAAAAAGAGACCTGGAGAAGTGGAAGAATATCCCTTGCTCATGGATAGGAAAACTCAATATTGTGAAAATGGCAATACTACCAAAGGCAATTTACACGTTCAATGCAATCCCAATACAAATACCAATCCCATTCTTTAAGGAGATGGAAAAGGCAATCTCCAGTTTCATTTAGAAAGGAAAGAAGCCCCAAATAAGCAAAACACTCCTTAAAAATAGAAGAAAGGTAGGAGGTAGCTCACTCCTTGATTTCAAATCCTAGTACACTGCTGTGATGGTTAAGACTGCATGGTACTGGTACAATGAGAGGCACATAGATCAATGGAATAGAATTGAAAACCCATCTATCTATGGTCAACTGATTTTTGACAAGGAGATGAAATTAGTTAAGTGAGGAAACATCAGCCATTTTAACAAATGGTGTTGGCAAAATTGGAAAAGTATCTGCAAAAGACTCAAGCAAGATCCACATCTCACTCCATATACAAAAAACAACTCAAGGTGGATCATGGACCTAGGACTAAAACCAAGGATTATAATCTTCATTAAAGAAAAGCTTGAAAGAACTCTGATAGCCCTAATCCACAACATAAACAGTCTTTCAAGTATCCTGAAAAACCTATGACTAGGAGAAGATAAAATAGATGAATGGGACCTTCTAAGACTCAAATCCCTATGTACATCCAAAAACTTCTCCAACAGGGTATAAAGGGAAGCCACAAACTGGGAAAAAGTATTTGTTAATGACATGCCAGATAGGGAACTTACATCTTGAGCACCACAACAAGATAAAGGTAAATAATCCAATAGTGTTAATTAATTTTATAAAATGTAATGAGTGGGCTGGTCGTACTTGTCTTCCCTCAGCATGGGTGGTTTGCTAATGTTTGAACCTGTGGGTGATGCCACCAGGACCCTGCGAAACTGGAGGGCTGGATTTCCTGATATCAAATAAAGCAGCTTATTGTGTATACACGTAACAAAAAAAAAAAAAAAGAAGAAGAAGAATGGGAATAATTGTGTGAAACACAATGTGAATAAAGATAGTGTGAAAAAGAATGTATACGAACTTTGTAAACAAACCAATTGTTGTTGTTGTTGTGTACCATAGAGTTGGGACTGACCCAGAGCTCACCTTCCAATGGGTTTTCGGAGAGGCTTAGTTACATGGGAGACGATTGTCCATCCTTCTCTGGCAGAGCATTTGGTGTCTTTGAACCATGTGCCTTCGAGATTACAGTGCAGCTTCTTGTCACGAAGCTACCAGAGCTCCCTAGCAAACCAGTATAAAATAAAAAAAATTACAGTATAAAAAAACCCCAAAAAACAAACACAATGTCCATGTTATGAACCACAATCTTCATAAACCCAAGGCCAGAAGAACTTAGTTGTTCTCAACTACCACTACTCACAGCCCTGACCAGGATAGCAATTAAACATCTCACACAGAGTGAGAGTAAAATGTAGAACAACATTTAAATTTAGAAAAAGTCCAGATTGACTAATATGATAGAAACTAGTGGAATCTACAAGATCATGATCCTTAAACATCCTGCAAATGTAGAATGGAACTTATCCCACCTTACAGCCAAACAGTAGGTAGGCCGATAAAAGAAATACTATCATTTGTGACGAATATTTAACTGTATGAGAACAGTAAGGGTTCATTTGCTTAAAAGTAAAATTCAGAAAGCAAGAAAGACTAGGAAAGCTGGGCAAATGGCAATGGGAAACTCAAGTTAAAAATGAGGAGAATGTTAACACATTGATGGCATTACAATTAATACCACGACATAATCTCTATAAATTGTTGACTAGAAGACTAATTTGTTGTGTAAAGTTTGACCTAAACCACAATGAAATGTTCCAGATGAGTAAGTGAGTAAATAAATAAATGCCATGTTAGCAAACAACACTCATGGAAGCAGCAGTTAAGAAATCAAATGGAAGATAGCGTTGGGCAAATCTGTCAGTAACCTCTTTAAAGTGCTGAAGAGCAAGGATGTCAGTTGAAAGACTTAGGTGAGCTTGACCTAAGCCATGATATGTTTAGTTGTTTTACATGCTAGTGTAAGTTAGACAGTGAATAAGAAAGATAGAAGACTGGCTGCTTTTGAATTGTTGTATTGGTAAAGAGTCCTGAAGTGTTGACAGAGAGTGCTGAATATACCATGGTCTGCCTGAAGATGTCAAGAACAACAGAAATGGTGGCGAGAGAAAAATACCTGAGAGCTTTTTCAACTTTCTGCATCATTTTTATTTAAACCTTAAATTACTTGATAAGTAAAGCTTCATTTTTCAATTTTAAAAAATAATTTTATAGAACCTTTACTTTTCACCTTTTAAATGAAACATTTAGAAAACTTACAATGTCATTCAGTTATGTATAGAAGGAAGGTAATAGCAAAAACAAGGTAATAGTACTGAAGATCGTCCAAAAATAACTGAAAGAGTACATCAACAGGGAACTGCCAGAAGTTCAAGCTGGGTTTAGAAAAGGCCATAACACCAGGAATATTATTCCTTATGTCAGGTAAAATCGGGATAAAAGCAGAGAATATCTGAAGAATGTCTGTTTTATTGACTATGCAAAGCCAATTGACTAT
>NW_006399755.1:35230402-35233498 GCF_000299155.1 Elephantulus edwardii | reverse complement strand
CCCATCCCAATTACCCCAGTCACTGAATCAATTCACCTCATAGAGGGTCCTCCCCTCCTGAGCTGTCCCTCCACCCCCCCAAGCATGATGTCCCTCTCCAAGGACTGGTCCCTCCTTATAACATGTTCAAAGTATGTCAGACAAAGCCTCAGAATCCTTTCCTCCAAGGAGCACCATGTTTAACCCTCTCCAGGATGAATTTGTTTGTTTTCTTAGCAGTCCATGGTACACTCAATACTCTTCTCCAGCACCACAGCTCAAAGGTATCAATTCTCCTCCTATCCTCCCTAGTCACTGTCCAACTCTCTGATGCATAACAAGTGATAGCAAAGACCATATATACTGCATTGAAACAGATGAGGGGAGAACTGTTTATAAGGGATATATGATTAGATGATATTGTTATGTCAGGAGTCCAGAATGAAGTAGCATAGTGGAGTGGACTTGGGGGGAGGGATTAATAACAATGACAGAATTTTGGCTTTTACTTTTCAAAAAGAAAAGCAAATTACGTGGGAGGAGTGGGTAGGGAGAAAAGTGCAACATCAAGTGAATGGAAATCCAAAGTCTCTATAAATTTTCGTTGCCGTTATGTGCCATCGAGTCACTTGTGACTCAGAGTGACCCTATGTACAAGAGCCCTAAATGCTGCTCTATCCTGTGCCGACCTTGCCGTCTCCGACACACTCATTCCCACCACTCCACTCACAGAATCAATCCATCTTTTCGAGGGTCTTCCTCTCCTGCACCATCCCTCCACTTTCCCAAACATGATGTCCCTCTCCAAGGACCAGTCCCTCCTTGCAACATGCCCAAAGTATGTCACATGGTGCTTCAGAATTCTTGACTCCAAGGACCATTCCAGCTTCACCCTCTCCAATACAAACCTGAAAACTTTCATTAAAAAAAAAAAAAGACAAGTTCCTGACCACTGGACCAGTGGGCAAGTGATGATAGATGGAGAAAGGATTCAAACTGCTAATGATATTGTCTTGTTCAGATTGACAATCAACACCCTCAGTATCAACAGTAAGGAGGTGAGGAGACATTGCTTTGGGCAGGTCAGCTGTCAAGGATCTCTCCAAAACACTGAAGAACAGTGATGAGGATCCGAAGACTAAGGTTTACCTGATTCAGGCCATGGTCTTTTCAGTTACTTTGACATGCATTTGAGAGCTGGACAGTGAAGAAACATGACAGAAGAATGCATGCCTTTGAGCTGTGGTATTGGAGAATATTGAATATCCCATGGACTTCCAAAAGACTGAACAGGTATGTCTTGGAAAAGGTACAGCTGAGTGCTTCTTGGAGGCAAGGATGGCCAAACTTCATCTCACATACTTTAGACATGTTGCTAGGAGAGGCTGTTCCTCAGCAAAGGATATCAAGCTTGAAAGGGTGGAGGGTTGGGAAAGAAAGGAAGACTCCTATTAAGATGGATTGACACAGTGACTGTGACAATGGGCTCAGGTATATCAGAGAGCATGAGGATGGCATAGGAAAGGACAGGACAGGGTTTAGATCTATTGTTCAGAGAGTTGCTGTGAATCATACTCAACTTGACGGGATCTAGCAACAACAACAATAAACATGTAACCTTTATATGGTGGTAATTTTAAACAATAGTGTACAAAAATTGGAGAATTGAGGACGATGGAAGAGAATCCAACAACGTATTGATACTTGGAAAGAGGAGGGGTTGACCCTCCTGATGATTCTCCATATCCACAGGTTCTCCATCCATGAATTCAATCAACCATGAATTGAAAAGATGTTGTTATTCTTATCACGTGCCGTCAAATCGCCTGTGACTCATAGCTACCATATGTACAACAGCTCTGAAGCCTGCCCTGTCCTGAGGCAGTCTCACTGACTCCAACATACCTAACCCTCCTGCCCCAGATGCTGTATCATTCCATCTCATCTGGGTCTTCCTCTCCTGTGCTGTCCCTCCACCCTTCTGAGCATGATGTCCTTTTCCAAGGATCAGTCCCTCCTGGCCACATGCCCAAATTATGTGAGACAGTTCTTCAATATCCTAGCCTCCAAAGAGAAACTCCAAGACTGGTCTGAGGATGAGAAGCATTCAGATGGTTAAAGAAATTCCTCAAAGGTGAAGAGCAGGTATAAAGTGTTATTTACATAGCATTTACATTTTGTTAGATATTATAATTATTAAATTATTTTAACTTTAGATAAGCCAAGCAGGTTCTTGCCTTTTTATTCTCCAAACTTCAGCTAATTTTGTCTTAATACTTCTCTGTCTTTTCAAGGTGCCCTTTGGAATCTTCTATTCATTTCTTTTATTTTGGCTTTTCCCCCCTTTGTTTTGCGGAGGGTGGAGGGACAGTGCAGGAGGGGAAGACCCTCTATGAGATGGATTGATTCGGTGACTGGGGTAATCGGGATGGGTGTGTCAGAGGGGTGCGGTTGGCGCAGGATAGGGCAGGGTTTAGGGCTGTTGTGCATAGGGTCGCTATGAGTCTGAAACGACTCGGTGGCACATAACAACAACAACAACAAACTCTAGTGCAGTTTTTAGAGTGATTTCCTGAATGTTCCAGAAAGCATCAAATGAAGATGTACACAGAAACACTGTAACAAAAAGAACTGGTTGATGCTGAACAATTTCATGTGGCCTAGGAACAACATGCCTCTGGAAACTCTATAAACTTTGATAAATGATGATAGTTACAGAAAGGCTTCAGGCCTTTTGTTCATAGGATTGCTATGAGTCATGCTCGACTCGATGGCAATCAATCAAAAACAGTGGCAAGAAGCTGCGCTGTAATCCCAAAGGCATGTAGTTCGAGGTCATCAGCTGCTTTGCAGGAGAAGGATGGGCACTTAACTCCTGTTCAGTTAACTGCCTCTGAAAACTCACCAGAGGGACAGCTGTGAGTTGGTTTCGACTTGATGGTACACAACCACCACCACCACCATAAAGCAAGAGCCAGAGGTAATTAAGGAAGAAGTTCAAGCTGTACTGAAGGCATTGGCAAAATATAAGGCTCCAGGAAACAATGAAATGCCAATTTATGTATTTCAGTCAACAGATATGCCCACTAGTCTATGGCAGGAAAATCGATGAAGCTT
>NW_006399755.1:35228084-35230207 GCF_000299155.1 Elephantulus edwardii | reverse complement strand
TTGTCTTCAAGTTGATTCTGACTCATAAAGACCCTCCTCTGGAATTCTGAGGCTGTCAGTCTTTACCAGAAACTCCCATACAATGTGTGGATTCCAATTTTCTTATCATTAAGTTAGCAACCCAACATATAGCACACTGCACAACTAGGGCTCTTTATAAGTTATCCAGAGGTGATTTTAAAGTGTACAGAATATGTGCATAGATTATGGACAAATGCCTAATTGTATATTCCCAGATTATAGTATTTTCTGAGAAGGTGGAAGAAAAGGACAAAGTAAGGCAGAAGTGTCTTGGAACCAATTCCTCAATACTGAGGAGTAGGACAGCTCTAATTGACCTTTCAGTGAATACAAGTTATAAGTGTGGATTTATTGGAGGAAACTTAGGTTGCCCAGTGATAAGGAGCCAAGTTCTCAACCCAAAGGCACCTAGTTCAAGTCCACCAGCTGCTCCTTGTGAAAAAGATAGGCAGTCTTCTTCCTTGCAATTTAATGCCTCTGAAAACCCACTGAAGGGTCAGCTATCAATCTGTTCCAACTTGATGGCACATAAACAGCAATTTGTTAGATGTGTGATTGGCTTTAAAAAGAAAGAACAACTTAAGTTCATTGTGTTCAAGTTGGTTCAAATACCTAGCAACACTCTACGGCCAGGGTAGCAACCCCATAGAACTTCCAAGACTGTAAATCTTCGTAGAAGCTGACTCCTATAGACTGGCTGGTGTGTGCCAACCATGTGATTAGAGCAGTGCTGACTTTTTTTTTTTACTCTGAGTATTTTCAGAGGTAGGAAATTAAGAACCTTGTCAAGACACAAACTTGATGCTTACGTAGGCTTAAAATGAGCACAGAATTTCAGTTTTCTACTTGGAAAAGTTATGCAGAGATTTGAGTTGTCTAGAATGGTGCCCATTCCCACTGAAATGTTACCATAATGATTACAACTTCAAGTCACATTCTTAGCATACCATCAGCCTCTGCAGGGGGTTTCTTTTGAGGAACATGGGCATTAAGATCAAAGACAGAAGATTTTTTTTCTTTTTTTGTTTCTACCCAGCTTTCAAATTCACAGGCTGTTGAAATAGATACAGTAAGAATCATGGGTAGAAATCCCTTGATTTGAATAGCAGACCCAAGACTTTTAGGGGATTTTGAAACCACCTAGATAGGGGAAATATTGTGGAGTTTACATGTGTATCTATTATGCACTTTTAAACAGATACCAAGTAAAAGCAATTAGAAAAAAAATGGAACCATTTCAAAATTATCTTCCCCTCTTTTTTGTTTTCCCCATTCTCAAAGAAAAATAGAACTAAAAAAAAAGACACAAGACACACCACAAAGTTCTAAAGGACTGAAATGGAAGAAGATTTAGAGAGAAGGGTGGAAATGGAAAATTGTCGATATTTGAGAGGGGTTTACATTGTCAGTTTTTTTCAAAATATTATTATTACTCTGTGACTCCCCTTCCAGTGACGGCTAGAATCTAGAATTTCTAGTTTGAACAATATGATGTATTGACTTGAGTTAAAAAAGAGACTCAAGTCTTAGAAGAAAATCTTTATTAATAAACCCAGGGTAGTAAAATTTGGGGCCGTGATGCTTGTTCACTCTTATTCATGAATTACCTTTACCTTTGAGGAACTACGTTTTTAGGCACATTTTTACAGCTCTTCCTTTGGAACGAACTGTTGGGAATATGCATGAAGATGGGAGCCTTTGGCTTTGTTTTATTTGGGATGTGATTAGTTAGATGCATATTACTTGGACAGCATCACTCTAAAGCTCTCTGAATCTCTAGATGTGAGTCAAAGACTTGTGTAATGCACTTCCATGAAAAAATAATTCACTGTAGAACAGAGACAGGCTCTCCAGAACTAACCCAAGATTTTAGGTTGATGTCTTCCTAGCCCTGATACTTCTTTCCTATTCTCCATTGGCTTACTGACCAATTTACTATTAAGAGGTGAATTATACTGCACTGGCCTCTAGTTTTTACAGTATACTGGTGTGAGGTGTTAAATAATTTGCAGAAACCTTTATTAGGCATCTACGAAGTTATCACAGACTTTTAGCACTGCAAGTAAATTTGGTTGGTTGTTGATCTGAGAGTCTTTTTTTTT
>NW_006399755.1:35205520-35224092 GCF_000299155.1 Elephantulus edwardii | reverse complement strand
GTTGGATTCTATTTGCCAGTATTTTATTTAGAGAATCTTTGATCAGGCAGCCTGGTGCAGAGATCAGAGCTAGATTATCCCTCTGATAATCTATGTGAAGACTTATGCATATATGGTTATCTCGTGGCCTATTGGGTAAAGAGTTGTACTGCCAACCAAAAGATGAGAGTTTAGTCCACCACCTTCTCTCTGGAAGAAATATATACAATCTCCTTCTGTGCGGTTTTATAGCCTCTGAAAACCTCCTTGAGAGTATGAGTCAGTTCCAACTCAGCGGCAAATAACAACAACAATAACATCATGGATATTTTCAGTTCAGAAGCCTTATGCCTCTTGTCATGTTTTCAAATGAGTGCCTATAGAAGACGAACTCTTTAACTGAAAGAGTGAAGAAACTTAACCTGGTTATATTTACCCACTTCAAAACAGCTGGTTTGAGGCAGAGAAGGCTTACTGCCTGAACATGGATAATGTAAATAGATGGATAGTGCAGAACCTAAGTGCTTAGCCATATGCATGACTTTGTTTTTTACCAGATCACTGATCTCAGATACTCTGATACAGAAGTTGAGCTGGTCCTTCTGAAGTGATGTGTTTTCCAGTTCAAAATCTCCCAGTCTGTAGTTCAGGCAATGCTGTACCGTCTAGAATGTAGAATGAAAGGCAGGCTGGTCCCATTTATAGAGTCACAGCTGCAGATCACCCACGTGTCTCGCTTCCTGCTCTAAGGTTAGAATGTAAACGAGGAGATTCTCTTTTACATCCTCAACAAATATATCCTAGTTGCTAAAATAAAAGCCTAGTGACATCATTGAATATTATAAACAGCAAAGCAGACGGCAGTCACAGATTTCCATGATAGCATTCCCAGTACATAGAAGATAGGTTGTTTATACCTTCTCTTCTAATTTTAAGTCTTGTCAGTATTTAAATGCCAGGCAGTCATAATATAAGCAGTGTCAGTTGGTTTTATGATGTAGAATACTTACTTTGGGCAACCTCAGGATATATGAGGGAAATTTGCATTTTAGATTGTGCTTGTCAAAGCAAAATAAAGTCAGTGTAGGAGGAAAAACAATTTTTTGTTGTTGGCACTGTCGAGCCTGCTGTGACTTGCTTTGACCCCATACGCAACAAAGAGATCAAAATCTTGCCCAATCCTGTGCCATCCTCACTCTCACTCATGATTTTCACCCTGCCCAGGCCCACTGTTGCAATCACTATGTCAATCCCATTTCTATGGCTCTTTCTGTCCTTCCTGAACTTTCTATTTGGCCAAACATAATGTTTTCTTCTGAAATATCTGAGTTCTGTTAATCTGGAACTCAAGGGCGATACACATCTCCAGCCTCTCTGGCTGTGTGACTCCACCAGCAGCTCTGGGTGGAGAAAGATGGGCAGTCTCTTCCCATTGTGATTTATAACCTCAGAAACGTAATGCCTCACACCATGAGTCAGAACCAGCTGGGCAGCATGAAACACTAACCTTTCATTAAAAATAATAACCAGGTTCTGAGAATTTGGAGCTTCCTACTCCAGACCCATCTACACTTACTTGGGGTAGGTAATCTAAAGAAAAATGAGAGAAATTGGGTTTTGGATTATACTTTTCAGAGCAAAATAATGTCAAATGTAGCTAGAAAAGTTTTCTGTTGTTAAGTGCCATCAAGTCAAGTACAGTGTGTAGAGACCCTTGAACTGCAGAACCAAATCTTACCTTGTCCACTGTGCCACTCACACAATTTCCACTATGCTCAACTCCATAGTTGGAGTCACAGTCCTTTACTCATCAAGGTAGAATTCAACTGGCTAGAGTACCAGGAAGGACCCCAAACTGAAGGAAAAAAACCTATTTCCCTAGCATGTTTTGTTTATACACTGAGAGTAGAAATGATCCCATTTCCCCTTTTGTTTTTGTGAATTCCTAGTATAGTGAGGGAGATGGTGATAATGATTTATAGGAAGAAGAGATTTTGGTTTATTATTTCAGTCTAGGTATTTCCCTAAAAGAATTGTCCAAAGAATCTGTTTTTAACATCTTGCTTCTTATTCATAATATAACTCAAGAGAAGTTCAGGCTTGACTAACAAGCAAGATGCATTGTTAAGTGATAAGGTTGAGCGGAGATTGCAAATATTTAGTGTCCTAAAAGAAATTTACTGTCCACTAGGAAAGAGTGCTCTAATAGTGGGAGGGACTCAGCAGTGTCTCTGCAAGCAGTGAGCAGGCTGTGGCTAGTTCTATCAGGCAGAGGTTGACTGGTAGGTGGAATGACGAGGACCACAGTGAGAGCTTCCATTGACTGGTGCTTTCTTTCCAAAGCACTTCGGTGTCGTAGAAGCTAGAGGTTTCTTTGCCAGTCATTTGTTTCTGTCCTTCATGCTTTTCTTAATAGAACTTGCTGATGTCTGTTCTTCAGAAAGCTGGTTTCCACCCTTATGCCGAGTAGACACCTGACCACATACTGATTATGTTACAGAAGGGCTCTGGAGCTAGGGGCTTTTGGGGAATGTGATTATATTCTCTAGTGTAATAAATTAACTGGGGTGGGGGGACACCTCAAACTCTTTGCCGTGGAGTCATTTTCCCACTCATAGTAACCTTTCATTCAGCTTCTGAGCCTGTAAATGAATATTAATGGGGAGATACTGCCCATCTTTCTCCCATGGAGCCACTGGTGGATTCCAACTGCTAGAGATGCAGCCTTTTGGGTAGTAGCTAAATGCCCTCAGGGCTATGTCACTAGAGTTTCATATTGAAGAGCAACAATGTCAGTCTGGAGACCAAGGTACACTTGATCCGGGCCGTGGTCTTTTCAATTTCTGATGCTATGCATCAGAAAGCTGGACAATGACTAGGGATGATAGGAGAATCGATGTCTTTGAGCTGTGGTGCTGGAGAAGAGTATTGAATATATACACCATGGACTGCTAGGAGAACAAACAGGTTTATCCTGGAGAGGGTTAAATCATGCTGCTCCTTGGAGGCAAGGATTCTGAAGCTCCATCTGACATATTATGGACATGTTGCAAGGAGGGACTGGTCCTAGGAGAGGGACATCATGCCTGGGAGGGTGGAGGGACAGCGCAGGAAAGGAAGACTTGTGATGAGATGGATTGACTCAGTTACTGGAGTAATGAGGGTGGGTGTGTGTCAGAGACAGTAAAGTTGTACATAGGGTCTCTATGAGTCACAAGTGACTCAATGGCACATAACAACAAGAAGTAGATTGACTAATTTTAGGTCCACTTTCATTAGTTCTTAAACTGAAAGCTACCTTGGCAGCCATCTTTTAGCAGATATGGGGAAGAATAGAGAAAGTTGATTGAGGAGGGCAAAAACAAGTCAAAACCAAATCAACAGATACACAGAGCAAAGTGGGGATAAAATACAATATGTGTGATGAGGACAGACTACAAGAGGTGATGTTACTTCTGGCCAATTTCTGTTCCAGGCTTCGGACCCTCATGGCTGCCAGCAGTTTCCTGAGATACCTCGGCACTCTTTTAACTAATCTTTCTTTTTTTCTTTAGGCTAAACTACCAACACCCACTGCCAACTAGTCAATTCTGACTCATAGAGGCCTTGCAGGACAGAGTAGACCTGCCCCCACAGAGTTTCCAAAGCTGTAAGTCTTTACAGGGGGAGACATCCTCCTCTTTCTCCCACTGAGCATCTGGTGGTTTCAAACCGCCGACCTTTTGGTTAGCAGCCAGATTCTTTAACCATCAGAGTCCCTTCTGCACATGCTAGTGTGGCTGAAACTTTGCCACCAAATTCATTTCATCTGAACATCTCCATACTTTTTCTCAATGTCACGTGGAGACTGAGGATTAGAGAGATCAAATGTTTTGTCCAGGATCTCCCAGCTGGGACGTAGCGGGTTTAAGCATGGAAGTGATCCTAGAGCTCACAGTATCTTGACCCTATTTGAGCCTACTGATGGTGCTATGCAGTGACTACCTATTTCCTGAGTGGAAAATGACACAAGATGACCCCTGAGGTGCCATCATCCTAACTCTTTGATGCTGAGAGTTCATGACTCACTTTGCATTCTTCCGCTCTATAAATGTCCCATAAATACACCTTTGACTGTGTAACTAGGTGGCTTAAAAGACCCTCAAGGAGCGAACCACTTGAGAAAGATACCGCTTAGGTGGGAAGAACCCCTGGTTGTTAGTTGAGTAAGCAATGAGTGAGTCTTGTTGTGTTTTACTTTGTCATATGTTACCTTGTGTTCATTTCTAGGCTGCGGGTAGGCAGACAGTGTTGGTGTACTGGAAGTATATTTTTAGTCTGACATTAAAAAATGTATCATAGACACCAACACAGGAAGCAGTTTTTAGGTGAGTCAGTGTGGAAATAGCCTCAAAGAGTTTAACGAAGGATGCTACATCTTTGAATTCTACAGTCTAGTGTCTGGAGCCCCTCGCTGCTACTGCCTCTCCTTCTTCACTCTCTTTATCTCTCTCTTAGTGTCATTTATTATTACATGCTTGCCATTTGTTCAGAATTTCTTACAGAGATTAGCCTTTATCCATCATGCTGTTTTTAGTAATCTTCATTGTCTTTCTGTTTACATCTCTCTGTGCTGAAACACTGACTTTTTTGAGGGAAGAAGTTGTATGTTCTCAGTGCTTACCACAGCTGCAGGACCAGTAAATAATACTCCAGACAGATTCCTCAAAGGTTCTAGGGAAGAAGAGTTTGGCAATTTGATTGGAAAAGGTCACCCTCCCCGTGTTTCTCTACTACAACTTCATACTGTGAGGTGGGGTGGATGTGAATTTGATGTGAATTGGTATCTACTCGGCAGCCACTGGTTTATGAGTTCCACATCCCAGATTGTATGTTGATCCACATACAGGCACGAGCAGAACATCCTAAAATAGAAGATGTGCGAAATTTGTAGCATTCCTTGGGCGTCCACAGTTTAAATAGTTTTCGCTGTAAACATATTGGAATCTAGATTACATGTTCCCATATAGAATGATAATACAGGAGCAGAAGTGTAGAGGAAACAACCCATTGTAGCTTTATCAGTGTTATAAAGGAAGGAAGAAGGAAGAGATGGATGGATGAGGTGATGATGTGAAAGTTGCCTGGGTGAAGATGAAATTGAAGGTAAAGGCAAGGAGACATTTATTGTCCACATATGTGAGCACAATCAATTGAGTGTTCATCTTCTAACCAAAAGGTTGACAGTTCAAACATATCAAAAAGATACTTGGGGAAAAAGCCTGATAATTACTTCTAAAGGTCACAGTCTTGAAAATCCTAGAGAGCAGTTGCACTCTGACACACTCAGAGGGGTGAGTTGGAATCAACTCAGTAGCAACTGGTGTGGTTTGGGTTTGGACTTCAAGTGCTCAACACTTTTTATTCAAGGTTAACATCTCCACCATTGCCTAGGAGACCATCATGTCAAAACAACCTTTAAGGCTCTCCCATTGCTGTCTAGACAATTCTGACTCATACCAGCCCTGTAGGACAAAGCACAAGTGTTTCATAAGCTTTCCAGAGCTGTAAATCTTTATGGAAGCTGATGAGTTTGAACTCTTGACCTTTAGGTTAGCAACCAAGCACTTAACTACTACATCATCAGAGCTATTTTAAAACTTTCAAACGCAAAACTCATTGATGTCGAGTCAGAATCAACTTGTAGCTGAGCTTCCTTTGCATTTCCCAGCCTGTAAATGGCACAGGAGGAAATTATTTCTCCCTCAGTCACTAGGGGATTTGATCTGCCAGAGAAGCCTTTGGGTTAACAGCACAATGCCCTATGACTACGTCACCAGAGATCTAGAAACTGAAATTATGTAAGTTAAGTGACTTCTCGAAGGTGACTTAGTTTGTAGTTTAAAAGGATTATGCCTCCAGAGGTCTAAAAACTGAAATTATGGAAGTGACTTCTCTAAGGTCACTTGGTTGGTCTGTAGATTAGACCATCACACTATAATGCTGGGAAGGAATACATTGCATGTGCAAAGGGCATAAAATCATTTGTGAGACAACAGAATAAAAGTCCACATTTTAGAAGGAAAAGAAGTTCTTATGAGACAGAATGGCCAGCTGATGAGGTGCCTTGATGACTGAGCTAAGAAATTTGGGTTTCAATCCTTAAGAAAACGAGTAGAAAAATCTTACCTCTCATGCTGAAATGAAATGTGGAATTCAGGATTTGAGACGTATAGCTTGTCCTTTGAATTATATAGCAGCTGGAAATCCCATTTCTTTCTTCCCCCGCTCCCCCAAGCTGGACTTCTCGCATGGTGGTATTCCCCACGGGAGGGTATCTGTGAACTTTTTAATGGAAGAAGTCATAAAGCTGGGGTAGGGCTGAGTCCCCACACGGCAGGCTTTGGAGGCAGGTAAAAATCTAACTCCCCTTTTACTTTTCAGCTGCAGACACAGCCATCACCGCCACCACCAGCTGAGTGACTCGGAATCTAGGGGTTGCCAGTAATTGTGGGTTTAAGTCACAGAGGGAAAGATAAGAGGAGAGCAAGGCTGGTTTTTCCACAATTAAATGTTGCCTCTCGGGCTTCTCTGTCAGCAGGAATCCAAGAGGTCAGGCACCACCAGCCATATTATTTTTCTCCCTGGCTGCCTGCTCTCATTTGTATCCCCTCCTCATTCATGGGAATGAAGAAAAAGGTGGGTTGGAAATAAAGAGCTTGTTCTAGCCTACTTTTTACTTGACGAAACTTGTTGGTAACAAAGCTTTCTCGTGAAACAGACAGGTTCCCTTTGGGTAGCTGGTTTTTCTGGTGTGCGTTCTGTCTCTGCTCTTTCTGCTTGACAGCACAAATATATTTTGTGTGCACATGGAACCATTGTTGAATTTTTCTTTGGTCTCTTACTATGTGCATAATAGCATTTTTTCTTAACTACCACCTTATATTTGTTACCACTTAACTCTGTCCTTACTGAAGCGCATGTGTATCTCTTGTCACCTCATTACCATTATATGTGCCCTGAGGACAGGGATTGTCTCCAGCTTTTTCTTTTTTGCCATAGCACCTTCATCTCCATCTAGAGGGCAGCCAGACAGCAGGTGGTTGCTCATTTATGTTTCTAGATTCATGTTAGAACTTGTAAGATCCAATTCCAGCATTTAAGGAAACACAAAATTATATGTAAAATGACTTACTTGAATTGTGTTAGTGGCCTCCATAGAGTCAGAGCAGGTCACTTGACTTCTCACCCAGTGACTGACAGACCTGGGTTCACAGCTTGCTGACCTCCATGCTGGCACTGTGATGCTGGGCCTCAGTTTCCTCATTTTGAGATTGGAGTTAATGGTTTCTGGGTAGACATCTGTGTGTGGGGGGGAAAAAAATTGCCTGCAACTGAGTTGGGTCTGACTCACAGTGGCCCACCACCGGGTTTCTGAGACTAAATTGTAATGGGAGCAAACTGCCTGTCTTTTGCCCGAGGAATAGCTGGGAGATTTGAGCCACTGGAAATGCACAGGCTTTCAATTAACAGAGCAACTCATTAACTGTGACTCTACAAGAGCCCTTCTCTCAAAATTCATTGGTTTGTATCACTTTAACACACCGTCGTGTCTTTATAAGCAAAGTCATATTCCTGTGTTCTCTCTGGTGGCCTAGTGGTAAGAAGCTGTGCTGCAACCTCCAAGGCAGGTGGTTTGAATCTACTAGCTGCTCTGCTGGAGGTGGATAGGCAATCTCCTCCAGTGGGTTTACTGCCTCTGAATTCCTGCTGGAGGTTCACCTATGAGTCAGTTTTGACCTGATAGCACACAACAACTTAAATGTTAGAGACTGTAGGCAGATTGAAGAATTTAGTCAGGAAGCTAACTAAGCCGGCTCATGAATGGGGATTGAGCCTAGAATGTATAGAATTTTCTCACAGGAAGTCAGGAGCATGGATTCTGTGCCTTAGCCTTGCCCCCACAACCTGTAAGAGTGTTTGGGCTAATTTATTCATTAGTTAGTAACCGAGGACTTCTCACACTGAGCAAAGGACTCAAGGTGTGGAGTGTGGGGGAGACAGAGGGACAAGTGAACAGATCCTCAGGCTAATCCTGTCAAGATGACTTCACATTATGGCCACCTCTCATGTGTCAGAGTAGAACTGTGCTCAATAGGATTTCTGATGGCGGAGTTTTTGACATGTATGATCAACCTTTCATTTGAAGTACCACTGGGTCCCAGTTATTCATAAGGGAGCTCTATTGATAATTTGTCTCAATATAAGTGATCAATGCCCCGGAGGCTGAGGGCGGGTGGGAGGCAGACAGGAGCAGTCCTGCCCCAGATTTAGTTCTCGAAGGCAAGTGTGTAGAGTGTTGCATACCAAGACCTGTGGAGGCAAAGAAGGTACTAATATCTGAGAGGAAACAACAGTTACTTCAAGAGAAAGAGTGAGGGAGAGGGCTGGAGGCAAAGAGTGAACAGCTGATCTCAGTTTAGACTCTGGTGGGTGGGTGTGGCTGACTGAGGAAGGAGTGTGGAGAGCTTCTTGGGTTCAAGCAGGGGTCCTGTTATCATTTATGCTTCCTTCTCTCACACACACATTCATTCTCCACACCCTTTGTGGTGTCATATATGGAATTAGGTGCTCCCTGGAAGCTGGGGTGACAGCTGAATGCCGGCCCATTGCCATTCAAAGCTCACCCTCAGTGAGGGCTCTGGCTGATTGATCAAGGCAAGGAACTCTTCTGCAACTAGGACCCCCAAATCCTGAATGTGGTAGCTCCCTACATAATCCGTATGAAACAAATACTCTGTGTGAATAACACTGGCCAGACTCCAGCAATAACACAGCTGTTGAAACAGCTTAGTCACCAGGGCGATGGAGGCCGTGTGGTGAGGGAATGCTGGGGTGCCCGGGTCTGACATTTAGCTGGTTGGCAGCAGCCCTGAGAGCCTTTGCGTATCTGTGGGAGAGCTGGAGAGCGAATCTGTGTCCCGTCCACAAGCATTCCCTTGTTTCTTTTGAAACTCAACTATAATCTCCTCCCTGGGCAAGGCAGGGCAAGAAGGGAAATGGAAAACATTTTGAGATTGAGGAGAAAGAAAGAGGACAAGAAATACCATTTGATGCAACAGTCCCTATGTATTCTAAAGAAAGAAAAGCTATGACAGCAACAGAGCCACACTGATGTTTATTGCAGAACTAATTTAATAGTAAAGAGTTGGAGGCAACTCAAGTGCACATCAGCAACAAATGGCTAAAGAAATTATGGCACATTCATAGAGTGGAATCGCATGCGTCACTATAAAAATGATCTAGTATGAATGAAATTCTGCGCAACATGGGTTAAATGAGAAAAAAATACGCTGAGTGACATAAATCAGTTACAAAAGGATAGTTATGGTTAAGAGCACTAATATAAAAACACTAGCAAACAGTTTATACACAGGAAGAATCAATCCTAGAGGGTTAACAATGTCAAGAAGTGAGGGAAAAGGGAGCAAAAACAACAAAAAAGATAAATCACTCTTCTTTTTAAACATCTGGTTTCTCCTCCCTTAATTAATGATCCATGTTCATTCCCTGAATAATCTTTTTTTTTTCTCTCCCAGGCTACGAGGTGTGTATTCATGTATCATATACGGTGAAGAGTAGAAAAGACTAACTTATCTCAAAAATATTGTGACTTTTCCTAGTTTGAGGGTATCTGTGTGATGGGTGCAGAAGTTGAATGGGAAAGCCCTGACTCTTCCTCTCATATTTGTTTGGATCCCTGTGTGGCTCTGTCTGCTGGAGCTCTTGTCTGAAAGACTCTGGACAGATCTGGGCAAAATGCTGAACTGGTTTCTTCAGGATTTGGGGAGAACTAATGAACTGCCACAGAGTGACCCCATTCCTCTTCCAAGTCTTTGAAGGACTGACCTCTGTGCTTTCTCTTTATCCTAGTCTCCTATTGCACTGTTTGTTTTGGAAGTTGTTAAGCTAAATTAGCCACCCTTTCCCTTTCCTGGTTACTGTATGAGAATGCAGCTGTCAGGCTGTGAACTATGCCATCATCTATTTTTAGAGTCAGTGTGAATGAAGCTCTCTTCTCTAATTGCATTCGGAGAGAGGAGAGAAGCAGGTAGCTTTTCCTAGCCATCAAATCAGCTATTCTGCATGCTCTCTGCAGCCATGGTGTCCCGCAGAGTGAGCAAAGAAGCCCACTAGGTGTTTTCATTCCTTGGCTGTCAAGTTTGTTTTCTCTCTGCATTTATGTTGATTATGGTCAAGTAGGAAAGAGCTGTTGCCACATTTCTTTTTGAGTGTTTTAACACTTACTAGCTTGCGTTAGTTCTGATTTCTCTAGCTTTGGTTAGAAAAAGATTGGTTCTTCATTGAGCTCAAATTTCTTGGGTCATGAGGCCGTGTGTGTTGCATGTTTGGCGGCTAACTGAAAAGTCAGTGGTTAGAATCCACCAGTCACCCCTAAGGAGAAAGATGGGCACTCCTATATTTTTTTTCTTTTTAAAATTTTTTTCTTTTATATTGGTTTACATACAAAATTTGTATACATTGTGTTTCACACTTCATTCCCATTGTGTTTCATGCAATCATTGCTTTTTATATAATTAATTCCCATTGAATTGTGCCCACCAGAACCCTTTTTTTTCAGGTTCCCATTTCCTTTACTAGAACCCCCTCCACCCATCATATTGTGTGGCTGTTTGGTTTCCCCCTTGCCCACCCTCACCCCTCTGTCCTATCACTTCCCTCCTTGGACCTCCAAACATATTTTATTAGTTACCTTTTATTTTTATAATAATTGTCTTATGTAGTATTTGTCCTTATGAGACTGAGTTAGTTTCCTCAGCATAAAGCCCTCCAGTCTCTCCCAAGTAATGTAGTGTTTTTTTAAAGGTTTATAACCTTGGAAGCCTGATAGAGAGGCTCATCATAAGTCAAAATGAACTGATGGTGGTGAGTTTGGTTGATCTGGTATGGTGATATATACTGAGAGATTAAATAGTATTCTTGAGTCAAAAACAAAGATGTCAGGATCTCCTCCTTACTTAAGCATTCTTCTGGACAAAATCTTACAACATGTAATGAAAGCATCCTTTCATCATCAGACCTGTCTTACTCTCCAGCCATGCCTGCCTTTGTTCACTCTCTTGTCTTAGTCATCACTGTACTGAATTCATTACTTCTCTGACTGCATTTTAGCAATTTTTTCCCTGTTATTATTTGAACAGGAGGTTCTCTCTGCTTAAAATGCCTTCTCCAGCCTAATTAGCTGAATGGATGTATTACTCATCTTGTAATGCCAATTTCGGGGAGATTTCTGTGTTTTCTTGACCTCTGCCTGGGTCTATTGACCCCTTTAAGCTGACTGAATAAGTATGTATTTTTGCTTGCAAGCAATGCTAGTTTAGTGACTTGGAGTCAACTTTAGAATCATAAAGACTATAGGACAGAGTAGCATGGTCCCATAGGTTTCTAAAAGTATAATCTTTATGGAAGCAGATCAGTACATCTTCCCCCCCCACACACACACACACAAACAGTGGTGAGATTCAGTTGATTAATTTTTCAGTTAGCAATGAAGTACTTAATCACTGTACCATCAGGCATAACCACATGGAATCCTGGTTATTGATGAATGTGCCTGTTTTCTCCTCTTTTCTGTGAAATATTTGAAAACAATGACTTTTTCTTAAATATATTTTTAGCTCCACCGTTGGATGTGCCAGGAGCTGCGGTGCCATAGGTTGTTGAGAGCTGCACTGCTAACCCCAGGGCCACGCCTCTCTGGTGGTTAAAATCCACCAGCAGGAGAAAGCTGTACAATCTCCTCTCATGTGATTTACAACCTTGGAAACCCACTGGAGGGTCAGCAGTGACTCAGTTTCAGCTCAACTCAACTGACTGTGAATGAGAGTGAGATCATATGTATATGAAAATTAGCAGACATTTAAAAATCTTTGGTGGAAGAAAAAATTTAGTTAATAGAGAAAAAAAATGATATAGGTCAAAACCCTTAATCTACATCTTAAAAAAGGAAGAGCATTGGAGGATTTTTTTTTTAAGCCAACACAATAAAACCCCAAACGTACTACTACAGAGTCAGCACGGCCCTCCATTGGGTTTCCAAAGCTGTATGTTTTTACCAGAGGAAACTGCCCATCTTCATGCTGCAGAGCAGCTGGAGGATTTGAACTGCCCACCCTTCACTGTGCAGTGCAGCTCATAGCACACTATGCCACCAGAAATTCTTTAAGAATTAAATAGATGGAAGTAAATACAGTCTTTGATTTTATTATTCATAACAAATAACAGTTAACACAAAACAGGTAACAATTTGTTCAAAGTAAAAGTAGCAGTAACATGTTGGATAGTTATAGGTCATGGATGAGTGATATATGTGATAGCAATGCTATAGGGAAGGGGAGAGAAGAAATGGGAAGAATTTCTTGTAAGGTACTTGTTCAACTTAGGGAGAGTGTAGTGATGTCTGAAAGTGGATTTAGATTTGTTGTAAATGTGTACTGTAAACTCCAAGGAAACTACAAAAACAACTTGGTTTTATGGAATAATTTGTATGCTAAGAGGAGAAGAATAGAAGTATGTGAAAGCACAGAAAAAGCAAGCAAAAGGTAAAATACAGAAATAAATAGAGGAGGACAGCAAGAGTGAGAATAACAACAATAAAATAAAACAAGGCCAATGAATAAAAAATAATTACAAATACGGGGGATAGTAAACTATGTTAATAATCACATTACATGTAAATATTTTTAAATGTAGATGTTGTAAATATGTTACAAAAGATAGACTACCAGAATGGATTAAAAAGCAAAAATTTATGTTGTCTAAAAGAAAATTACTTTACATATAAAGGGCCATTAAAAGTTAATGGCTGAAGAAAGATACACCATTCTAACATTAAGAGAGTGTACCTTGATAACACCAAAGAGCTAATTGCTGGAAAAAGATATTCCATAATGATACCAAATAGCTCGAAAAGCTATTATTTCAGAAAAGACAGGCTTCAGATCCAGCAAATTTATCAGGGATAAGTAAGAGCATTGGATAATGATACAGAAATATCTTTATTCTCTAGAACATATATGCCACAAATCACTTTCTTAAAAACAAATCTATTTTTTTGAAAGTTTGGGATGTAAACCCAAATTCTTGGTTCTGTCTCTAAGGGGAAAGGCCCTTGTTGGCTCTTGACACTCTACACATCTCTCTTTCCTCATCTTTGCTTCCTAGCATGCTGCTTTAATCGCTCCCTTTTTTTCCTTCTAAATTTTATACTGGTTTACTTACAGAGTTCGTGTATGTTGTTTTTCACACCGGATCTTTCCCATTTCCTTAATCTACTCCTCCCTCCAGCCATCAAATTGTGCAGCCCTTGATTGCCACCCCCTATCCTCACCCCTCTGCTCCCATCTTTCCCCTCTTAGATCCTCATACACATTTTACTAGTTATCTCTTTCTACAATAATGGTCTTATACAGTATTTGTCTTTATGGGAGTGAGATAGCTCACATAGCATAATGCTCTCCAGTCCTTCCAAGTTAGTAATTTGCAGTCATTGCTCCTTTGTGCTACGTAGTATTCCATCATGTTAATATTTCATAATTTCTTAATTCATTCCATTGTAGTTCAACATTTGGGCTGTTTCCATGTTCTTGTGATGGTGAATAATTGCTGCTATGAACATTGGTGTACAAGTCTCCATTTGTGCCTCGGTTCTTATTTTCTTGGGGTATATTCCAAGTAGTGGAATAGCTGGGTCATATGGAATTTCTATGTTAAGCTTTCTGAGGAAACACCAAACTGGCTTTCAGCATGGTTGTAACATTTTACAATCCCACCAACAGTGTTTTAGTCTCTCTTGGCCTAGTGGCAAGAAGCTGCACTGTAGTCACAAAGGCACGAGGTTTGAGGCCAACAGCTGCTCCATGGGAGAAGGATGGACACTCTCCTCCTGTGCAATTAACGGCCTATGACAACCCGCCAGAAGGTCAGCTATGGGTCAGTTCTGCTTGATGGTACATAACAGCAATAATATCACAAAAGAGATTGAATCATGATACACACTAAACCTGCCTAGTTGACATAATACAAGACAGCTCATTTTCAAATGAAATTATAACTACAGACATAGAGGTTAGGATTCTCAACAGATTTTTTTGAGGGAGAAACATCCATAACAAGGAAATCAGTTCTTCAAAAGATATACCTATCTTGACTATGTATGTACCTAGTGTAAAAAGAGCAAGGATGGTGTGGTGACAGCCACATTTGAACTCTACTACCTGTACAAGGGAGAATTTCCCCATCCACAACAGTCACAACACAAAACCAGTTTCAGTGAAGTCAGACGTGTCCCCCATGCCTGTTTTTACTAATTCTTAATACCAATCATACTACCATACTGGGTCTGAAATCCATTGCAATCGCAACACAGACCTCACAAAACCGTACTCAAGATTATGGATTTTATTAGGGAAGTTAACAAGTTACAACTCAGGATGGCAACAAGAATACTATTTCTTAGTCAGGACAGCTTCTGAAGTGTGTTCCCACACCCCTCAGCCTTCAGCCTCATCCCAGTAAGCTAGTGTTACAAAACTGTTTTAGTCTTGTCAATTAATAATTAAGGCATTCCACCCCCCTGCCCCCACCCTGAATCCTAACAAGCTTGAGCAAAGGCTCCTAGTTCCTTCCCACTGGGTAGCAGTCCCAGGCTCGGCTCTGCCTCACACTGAATCTCTGGTTCTCTGATGCAACTGCTGCTGCTCCTGTAGCCCCTGATCTGAGTGGCACAAGAATCTTTGGCCTGACAAATGCACACTTACATTCTCTACTTTAATAGTGACGAGATTCCTGAATTCCTGCTACTGAATCCACACAATTTAATGGTGCAACAAGCCAATCCCCTTGTGGGTAGACTAACAAGCCCTATTTGCATGATCTTGCCCATCCATGTAGCAAAGTCAAAGTCAATGGCTAGGAAAGTCATTTTGAATAATAGACCCAGCACATGCACCAAACAGCAAAGCACTAAAAGTACATGAGTCAAAATCTGATAGAATTGTAAGGAGAGACTGAGCAAGCTATTACTGTAGTTGCAGACTTCAGTACTCCTCAATCAGTAATTGACAGATCAACGACAGAAAATCAGAAAGGATATAGTTAAATCGAGCAATGTATCAGTCAACTAGATCTAATTGACATTTATAGAATAGTTCATCCAACAACAGCAGAATATACACATTCTTCTTAAGTTTATAAGGGACATTTACTAAGGTAGACCGCTTCCTGGGACACAAAATACAGCATCACAAATGAAGTCAACAATCATGTGAAGTATGCTGTCAGATTCCTATGGATTGAAATTAATACTAGCAAGATAGCTGTCAGCGATGCCTCTTGGCACAATCAACTGCTTGGATCCTCTGGCCAGATCATCCATGACAACTTCGGCATTGTAGAGGGACTCATGACCACAGTCCATGTCATCACTGCCACCCAGAAGACTGTGGATGGCACCTCTGGAAAGCTGTGGTGTGATGGCCATGGAACTGCCCAGAAGATCATCTCTGCATCAACTGGTGCTGCAGCATGGCTTTCCATGTCCCCACCCACAGTGTGTCAGTTGTGGACCTGACCTGCCATCTGGAGAAAGCTGCCAAATATGATGACATTAAGAAAGTAGTAAAGCAGGCATCAGAAAGACCCCTCAAGGGCGTCCTGGGATACACTGAAGACCAGGTTATCTCCTGTGACTTTAATAGTGACACCCACTATTCCACCTTTGATGCTGGGGCTGGCATTGCTCTGAACGACCACTTTGTCAAACTCATTTCCTGGTATGTATGACAATGAATTTGGCTACAGCAACCAGGTGGTCGACCTGATGGTTCACATGGCCTCCCAAAAAATAAGAGCCCCTTGGACCACCAGCCCCAGCAATAGCACTAGAAGAGAGAGAGAGAGAGAAAGCGCATCAGCTGCTGGGGAGTCCTTGCCTCAACTTGATCCTCACACACACTGAGAATCTCACATCCTTGACAGTTTCCATCCAGTCCCTCTGAGAAAGGGGAGGGTCTTGGAGAGCTCATCTTGTCATGTACCATCAATAAAGTACACTGTACTCAGCCCCTCTCCCAAAAAACTCCTAATTAGTAGTAAATAATTATTGTTGTGAGCCAACTCATAGCTGACCTTCTGACAAGTTGTCAGAGGGCGTTAATCACACAGGAGGATATCACTCATCCTTTTCCTGGGAGCAACAAGTTGGTGGATTCTAGTCATATGCCTTTGAGATTGCAGTACCCCTTCTATCACTAGACCACCAAGTAGATACACCATTTTTATTACTATAGTATAAATCCAATAAAATGTGTATAAAGTCTATATGAAGAAAGCTGGGAAACTATGATGAAAGAAATAAAAGATCTAAGTAACGAAGAGCTATTGCACGCTCATGAATGACCTAAACAAGTTGCTATCCGACTGATCCTGATATATGATGATTTCATGTGTATCATTGTACAACTGACAGGCTTCCCTGGGTGATTTTCAGACGTGGCTGTCAGACTTTGTTTCTGAGGCATCTCTGGGTGGACTTGAACTTCCAAACTTTTGCTTAACAGTTGTTGTTGTTGTTGTTATGTGCCGTCGAGTCGTTTGCGACTCATAGAGACCCTATGTACAACAGCCCTAAACCCTGCTCTATCCTGTGCCAATCGCATGGCCTCTGACACATCCATCCCAATTACCCCAGTCACTGAATCAATCCACCTCATAGAGGGTCTTCTCCTCCTGCACCATCCCTCTACCCTACCAAGCATGATGTCCGTCTCCAAGGATCTGTCTCTCCTTACAACATGTCCAAAGTATGTCAGACGAAGCCCCGGAATCCTTGCCTCCAAGGAGTAGCCTGGTTTAACCCTCTCTAGGAAAGATCTGTTTGTTTTCTTGGCAGTCTATGGAACATTCAATACTCTTCTCCAGCACCACAGCTCAAAGGTGTCAATTCTCCTTCTGTCCTCCCTAGTCATTGTCCAACTCTCTGATGCATAACAAGTGATTGCAAAGACCATGGCCTGTATCAGGTGCACCTTAGTCTCCAGAGAGACACCGTTGCTCTTGAGTACTTTAGAGAGGTCCCTAACCGCCGACTTTCCCATCGCAATACGGTTTTTTTTTTATTTCCTGGCTGCTGGTGCCAAGAGTGTTGACCATGGAGCCGAACAAACTGAAGCTGTGAGCAATCTCAATCTCTTCGCCATCCATCCTGATGCTACCGATTGGTCCAGTGGTGAGAATCTTTGTCTTCTTGACGTTGAGCCTCAGTTGAGGACTTTAATTATTTACACACAAAAGATTCCATTGGAGTTCTGCTGTTGTTAGGTGTGATCAAGTTCACAATGACTCATGTTATTATTGTTATGTGCCATTGAGTTGCCTGTGAACCATAGTGACCCTGTGTACAGTAGCTCTGATGTCTGCCCTGTCTTGAGCCAGTCTCACTAATTCCGACACTCTACCTCCATTGCCCCAGTTACTGTATCAAACCATCTCATCCAGGGTCTTCCTTTCCTATACTGTGCCTCCTCCCTTCCAAGCCTGATGTTCTTCTCTAAGGACTGTTTCCTCCTGGCCATGTGCCCAAAGTACATGAGACAGAGCTTCAAAATCCTAGCCTCCAAGGCGAAACTTGGTTTCACCCTCTCTGAGACAGACCGATTTGTTTTCTTGGCAGTCCATGGTATGTTCAAGAGTCTTCTCCAGGACCACAACTTGAAGGATTTGATTCTTCTTCTGTCATCCTTCCCAAGGACCAGCACATCCTGGTGATGTGCCCAAAATATGTGAGAAAAAGTTCTACCACCCTTGCCTATAAGGAGTACCCTGGTTATACTTCCTCTGAGTCAAATGTCTGTTTACTTTTTTTTTTCTTACAGTCCATGAGAAACCCTGTACTCTTCACTAATCCCACAATTTCAGGATATTCCTCTTCAGTTTTCCTTCCTTATTCCCCAACTGTCATGTATATATGAAGCAATTGGCAATATACCGTGGTTTAGGTGCACCATCTTTAAACTGACATTTTGTTCTTTAGAGCTTTAAAAGAGTCCATGACAGCATATACATGCAATATATCTTTTGATTTCTTGTCTGTTGTTACCATACATAGGGACACTTAATGTTATTAAGGTGATAATTTTTCCAATTTGATCTATGAATTCAGCTCACTCCATTAAAAATCCCAAATTGTTTGTGGAAATTGATAAACTGACCCATAGAGATTATATGGAAATGTAAAAGGCTCAGAATGGTCAAGATAATGCTGACAAAGAATGAAACTGGAGGGCTGACACTAGCTGACTTCAAGATTTACTGTGATCAAGCTACATTGAACAAGACATTTCCATACACGCAAAAGAAAAATAAATCAATGAATAGAATAGAATAGAATAGAATAGAATGTTGTTGTTGTTATGTGCCTTCCAGTCGTTTTCGACTCATAGCGACCCTATGTACAACAGCCCTAAACCGTGTTCTATCCTGTGCCAATCTCATTGCCTCTGACACACCCATCCCGAGTGCCCCAGTCACTGAAT